>NW_026779616.1:315536-318036 GCF_030144855.1 Hypanus sabinus
CATACTGTTCGCCCCTGCATGTCCCTTTCTCATTTTCTCTTTCTTTCACCTATCAGCTCACACTCTGCTTTCTCCCACTCACCCCTAAATTCTCCTCACATACACCCGCTGTTGCTCCCCCTCGCGTACCATTCTCTCCAACGTCTGACAATACTCCCACTTTATCTCTGCTCCACTATCTCCGCCCCCGGTCACACATTTCTCTCTCTGCCCTCCCCAATACTCCCTCATTCTCCCCTCCCACTCTGTCTCCCCTCTCTCACAACTCCATCCCCAGCCATAGTCAAATTCGAGAACACCCGCTTTCACACTCTCAACCTCCCTCCTGCCCGGCAGTTCTACTCCCTGCCTCTTGGCCTTTCTCTTTACCAGCCCGTCATCTGGTATTTGTTGGTGTCGATCTGACCCCCCTGTCAACACGGGCTTCCTTTGACAACGGTTACTTCCTCTTTCTGAGCTCAGAGACGCAGAGAATCCTCGACAGAATGGACGACAGCGAGACATGCATGAACGTGGGAGTTCACAAAAACTGACTCACTGACTACTTCCTGAGATAACGGGGGCAGAAAATCGTGTGGGGAGTCTGTGCCTGACCGCTGCAGTGTGTAATGGGACGGTGTGGAGGGGGATTCAATCTGAGTCTGACCACGGCGGTGTGTGCTTGGACCGTGTGAGTGAGATTCACTGTGTTGACGAACGGGAAAGGATAATGGAACAGTGTGGAGGAAGATTCACCATGTGTCTGACCCCGGAGTGTGTGATGGGAAGGTGTGGATGGAGATTCACTCTGTGTCTGACCCCGGGGAGTGTGTGATGGGACGGAGTGGAGGAAGATTCACTCTGCGTCTGACCCCGGGAGTGTGTGATGGGACGGTGTGGAGGGAGATTCACTCTGTTTTCTGACCCCGGGAGTGTGTGATGGATGGTGTGGAGGGAGATTCAGTCTGTGTCTGACCCCGGGAGTGTGTGATGGGACGGTGTGGAAGGAGATTCACTCTGTGTCTGACCCCTGGTGTGTGTGATGGGAAGGTGCGAAGGGAGATTCGCTCTGTGTCTGAACCCGGGAGTGTCTGATGGACGGTGTGGAGGAAGCTTCACCCTGTGTCTGACCCCGGGAGTGTTTCATGGGACGGTGTGGAGGAAGCTTCACCCTGTGTCTGACCCCGGGAGTGTGTCATGGGACGGCTGTGGAGGGAGATTCATTCAGTGTCTGACCCGGGAGTGTGTGATGGGACGGTTTGTGGAGGGGAGATTCACTCTGTGTCTGACCCCGGGAGTATGTCATGGACGGTGTGGAGGGTGATTCACTCTGTGTCTGACCCCGGGAGTGTGTGATGGGACGGTGTGGAGGGAGATTCACTCTGTGTCTGACCTCGGGGAGTGTGGTGATGGGACGGTGTGGAGGGAGATTCACTCTGTGTCTGACCCCGGGAGTGTGTAATGGGACGGTGTGGAGGGAGTTTCACTCTGTGTCTGAACACGGGTGTGAGTGATGGGACTGTGTGGAAGGAGTTCCACGCCGTGTCTGACCCCGGGAATGTGCAATGGAACGGTGTGGAAGCAACTTTATTCTGTGGTTAACGCTGTATGTATGTGCTGGGGACTGTGTTTTGGGATCTTGACACTCCGTCAGATACACAGAATGATATATCCACTCCAGAGTACAGCTCCCTGCACTCCATCCCATTTCCCTCCTAACCCTCCCATCACACACTCCCGGTGTCAGACACATGACAAGATACACTCACTCTTCCCACTCTTCCATTCCTTTCTCACTCCCTTTCTTCTCTTCCAATGTCCACCAACTTCCAAATTGTTCTGCCTTTATCGTTCCTTCCCTGCAAACTTCTTCCATCTCTGTAGCGCTTTCTCTTCTCCCTCTCTTCTTTCGACCCCACCCTGTCCCTCTCTCTCTCTCTCTCTCTCTCTCTCTCTCTCTCTCTCTCTCTCTCTCTCTCTCTCTCCCTTCCCCATTTATCTCGCCCTCTGTATTCTCACTCTCACCCCTAATCGCTCTGCCGGAAACCGCCCTCTCTATGTTAACACCCCACTCTTCCAACAATGCCCCTTTCTGACCCCAGTATAACACGTCTTCCCTTTTCGGCAAGTTACTGTGTTCCCCCTCAATCGCTTCTCTCTCTGTTTCTCCCCAATCTCACTACTCTTCCTCCAGCCACTCTCATCGGTACAGACCAACCCCTCTCACACACTCAATCTCCCTCTCCCTCAGCGCTTCCTCCTCCTGCTCTCGGCTCCTCTCTTTATCAACCTCTCATCTGGTGTTTGTTTGTCTCGCTGAGCTCTGAGACGCAGAGAATCCTCGACAGGATGGACGACAGCGAGACTTACATGAAAATGAAGGATTCTAAAACCGGACTTACCGTCTCCATCGAGAAGTAAGTGGGGCAAAGACGGAGGGTGGGAGCTTCAATCTCGTTCTGACCCCGTAATGTGTGATGGGATGGTGTGCAGGGAGATTCACTCTGTGTCTGCTCCGTAG
>NW_026779616.1:323036-345719 GCF_030144855.1 Hypanus sabinus
AAGGTCAAACAAGGAACAAGCTGTGTTTGAGGTGATGTCGTGGGGTAGACATTTCCCCAGGACAGTGGGGCTCTGCATGAGTGACACATGTCTTGGGTTTCCACACCAAGCACTGCCAGTGACCACTATCTCAACGCCACGTCCCTACCCCCTCCCCGTCAACCTCTCCCACTTCTCTGCTCGTCACTGCTCACCATCTGAACACAAACAGACGCACAGTCTCCGAGACAGCCACACAATGAAGGACTACTGGAACGGCGGAGTGCTGGGGTGGTGATAGGAAAGCAGATTCTGAACCCCGGAGTGTGTGTGACGGGACCGGGGGGAGGGAGCTTCAATCTGTGCCTGATCCCGAGTCTGGGTGATGGGACGCTGTGGGGCGAATTTCGTTCATTGTTTGAATTTCTGTATCTGTGTCAAGGACCGCAGCAGAGGGATTTACCTCGGAGTAAAGGGGTGGCAATCGCAGCGGACATTGTTCGAGTAATCAGTGTCTGAGTGAAATGTAGAGGGCTTATCAATTTGAGGCTGTAAGGATGAGAGTCTCGGGTGAGAGAGGCACAAAACTTTTGATAGGTTTGTTTAAATGTATTTATTGTTTCGTTTATAATTGCAGTTAGGAAGAGCAGTAAGCATGCCTGACAGGAGAGTTGGCTGCTTTCCTTGCGGGTTGTGGGAGGGCATGGAGACCTCCAGAGTCCCTGACAACTTCACCTGTAAGAAGGTCATCCAGCTGCACCGTCTATCACTGTGCGTTACAGAGTTCGAACTGGAACTGGATAAACTCGGATCATTCGGGATGCTGATCGTGTGATAGGGAGGACATATACAACGGTATTTACACTCAAGTTGTAGGATACAGGAACTTGGGTGACAGACAGGAAGGCGAAAAGGGTTAAACAGCCACAGCCAGTTCAGATACCCCTTGTGGCCAACCTGCTCAATAACAGGTGGACCACTTTGGATACTTCTGGATGGGAGGAGAGAGGGGCAAATGACCAAGAAGGTCATATCCTGCCGTCTTTCACTCGTTCTTCACTCATTGCATCCCTCTACCTAAACCCCATCTACCAATCGCTTCTCCCACCCTTCTCTTGCTAGCCCCCTCCATCTTCCCTTCCCTGCATCCCTCCTTCCTCTCTGTACCACTCTTTCTCCTCCCTCTCATACTGTTCGCCCCTGCATGTCCCTTTCTCATTTTCACTTTCTTTCCCCCTATCAGCTCACACTCTGCTTTCTCCCACTCACCCCTAAATTCTCCTCACATACATCCGCGGTTGCTCCCCTCGTGTACCATTCTCTCCAACGTCTGACAATACTCCCACTTTATCTCTGCTCCACCATCTCCGCCCGGTCACACATTTCTCTCTCTGCCCTCCCCAATACTCCCTCATTCTCCCCTCCACTCTGTCTCCCCTCTCTCACAACTCCACCCCCAGCCATAGTCAAATTTCGAGAACACCCGCTTTCACACTCTCAACCTCCCTCCTGCCCGGCAGTTCTACTCCCTGCACTTGGCATTTCTCTTTACCAGCCCGTCATCTGGTATTTGTTGGTGTCAATCTGACCACCCCTGTCAACACGGGCTTCCTTTGACAACAGTTACTTCCTCTTTCTGAGCTCAGAGACGCAGAGAATCCTCGACAGAATGGACGACAGCGAGACATGCATGAACTGGAGTTCACAAAAACTGACGCACTGACTACTTCCTGAGATAACAGGGGCAGAAAAATCGTGTGGGGAGTCTGTGCCTGACCGCTGCAGTGTGTAATGGGACGGTGTGGAGGGGGGATTCAATCTGAGTCTGACCACGGCGGTGTGTGTTTGGACCGTGTGGAGACAGATTTCACTGTGTTGACGAACGGGAAAGGATAATGGAACAGTGTGGAGGAAGCTTCACCATGTGTCTGACCCCGGGAGTGTGTGATGGGACGGTGTGGAGGGAGATTCACTCTGTGTCTGACCCCGGGAGTGTGTGATGGGACGGTGTGGAGGGAGATTCACTCTGTGTCTGACCCCGGGAGTGTGTGATGGGACGGTGTGGAGGAGATTCATTCAGTGTCTGACCCCGGGAGTGTGTAATGGGACGGTGTGGAGGGGGATTCAATCTGAGTCTGACCACGGCGGTTTGTGCTTGGACCGTGTGGAGTGAGATTCATTCAGTGTCTGACCCCGGGAGTGTGTAATGGGACGGTGTGGAGGGGGATTCAATCTGAGTCTGACCATGGCGGTGTGTGTTTGGACGTGTGGAGTGAGATACACTGTGTTGACGAACGGGAAAGGATAATGGAACAGTGTGGAGGAAGCTTCACCATGTGTCTGACCCCGGGAGTGTGTGATGGGGACGGTGTGGAGGGAGATTCACTCTTTGTCTGACCCCGGGAGTGTATGATGGGACGGTGTGGAGGGAGATTCAGTCTGTGTCTGACCCGGGAGTGTGTGATGGACGGTGTGGAGGGAGATTCATTCAGTGTCTGACCCCGGGAGTGTGTAATGGGACGGTGTGGAGGGGATTCAAATCTGAGTCTGACCATGGCGGTGTGTGTTTGGACGTGTGGAGTGAGATTCACTGTGTTGACGAACGGGAAAGGAAATTGGAACAGTGTGGAGGAAGCTTCACCATGTGTCTGACCCCGGGAGTGTGTGATGGGACGGTGTGGAGGGAGATTCACTCTGTGTCTGACCCCGGGAGTGTGTGATGGGACGGTGTGGAAGGAGATTCACTCTGTGTCTGACCCCGGAGTGTCTGATGGGACGTTGTGGAGGAAGCTTCACCCTGTGTCTGAACCCGGGAGTGTGTTATGGGACGGTGTGGAGGAAGATTCACCCTGTGTCTGACCCCGGGAGTGTGTCATGGGACGGTGTGGAGGAAGCTTCACCCTGTGTCTGCCCACGGGGAGTGTGTCATGGGACGGTGTGGAGGGAGATTCATTCAGTGTCTGACCCCGGGAGTGTGTGATGGGACGGTGTGGAGGGAGATTCACTCTGTGTCTGACCCCGGGAGTGTGTGATGGGACGGTGTGGAGGGAGATTCATTCAGTGTCTGACCCCCGGAGTGTGTAATGGGACGGTGTGGAGGGGGATTCAATCTGAGTCTGACCACGGCGGTGTGTGCTTGGACCGTGTGGAGTGAGATTCACTGTGTTGACGAACGGAAAAGGATAATGGAACAGTGTGGAGGAAGCTTCACCATGTGTCTGACCCCGGGAGGTTGTGATGGGACGTGTGGAGGGAGATTCACTCTGTGTCTGACCCCGGGAGTGTATGATGGGACGGTGTGGAGGGAGATTCACTCTGTGTCTGACCCCGGGAGTGTGTGATGGGACGGTGTGGAGGGAGATTCAGTCTGTGTCTGACCCCGGGAGTGTGTGATGGGACGGTGTGGAGGGAGATTCATTCAGTGTCTGACCCCGGGAGTGTGTAATGGGACGGTGTGGAGGGGGATTCAATCTGAGTCTGACCATGGCGGGTGTGTGTTTGGACGTGTGGAGTGAGATTCACTGTGTTGACGAACGGGAAAGGATAATGGAACAATGTGGAGGAAGCTTCACCATGTGTCTGACCCCGGGAGTGTGTGATGGGACGGTGTGGAGGGAGATTCACTCCGTGTCTGACCCCGGGAGTGTGTGATGGGACGGTGTGGAAGGAGATTCACTCTGTGTCTGACCCCGGGAGTGTCTGATGGGACGTTGTGGAGGAAGCTTCACCCTGTGTCTGAACCCGGGAGTGTGTTATGGGACGGTGTGGAGGAAGCTTCACCCTGTGTCTGAACCCAGGAGTGTGTTATGGGACGGTGTGGAGGAAGCTTCACCCTGTGTCTGACCCCGGGAGTGTGTCATTGGACGGTGTGGAGGAAGCTTCACCCTGTGTCTGCCCACGGGAGTTTGTCATGGGACGGTGTGGAGGGAGATTCATTCAGTGTCTGACCCCCGGGAGTATGTGATGGGACGGTGTAGAGGGAGATTCACTCTGTGTCTGACCCCGGGAGTATGTCATGGGACGGTGTGGAGGGTGATTCACTCTGTGTCTGACCCCGGGAGTGTGTGATGGGACGGTGTGGAGGGAGATTCACTCTGTGTCTGACCCCGGGAGTGTGTGATGGGACGGTGTGGAGGGAGATTCACTCTGTGTCTGACCCCGGGAATGTGCAATGGAACGGTGTGGAAGCAACTTTATTCTGTGTCTAACGCTGTATGTATGTGCTGTGACTGTGTTTTGGGATCTTGACACACCGTCAGATACACAGAAGATATATCCACTCCAGAGTAAAGCTCCCTGCACTCCATCCCATTTCCCTCCTAACCCTCCCATCACACACTCCCGGTGTCAGACACATGATGAAGCTTTCTCACACCGTTGGTGTTATTTATGCTCACATCCACCGGATATCGATCTCTCGCTTCTCAGCTTCTCTGCGTCTCTGTGTATTTAGGCCAGTCGTGTGGTTTCACACCACTTCCTCCCAATGACTGCAAACTCAGCTCCCCCTCACAGCCCTTACTCCCCACCCCCTCCCTCCTCTGTTCTATCTCTGGTCTCACACACACTTATTATCTCTGAGACAGACACTCTGCTGGAAACGACAGGAACGCTGAAGTGCTGGTGATGGGTGAGAGGGGAGTGAGGGAGTGAAGAGGGAGATTCGCTCTTTTTCTGAATCCGTTACTGTGTTAACGGACTGTGAGGCGGCAGATTCACTCTGTGTCTGACGCCGGGTGTGTGCTATGGGACAGTGTGGAGGATGATGGAGGGATTTGAATAGAGCTCCTGAACCCCGGCTGTCGGGCTATCGTCCCTGCTCTTTTTATTTTTGTCTTGTTTTCTGTATGACAGCCCAGTCAGTGTAGCCGCACGCTTTCAGAGAAATACTGACAACCCCCAGCTTATGTTCTCATGGGTGAAGAGTGTCAATCTTCCGATACCGCTCAGCGTGTGTGGATTCTTGTAAACTTCAATATCTAAATGTCCGCTTTCTTTGATAAGTGCTACACTGTCTACAAATAGCACTCCTTTGCTCTGACGTATTTTGGAAGGGAGGGGGCTCGCTTACTTCGGAGGGAGTTGCGGGTTGCCCGGGGTCGTGGTTTCCAGAGCACAGAGGGTCTGAAGCCCCGGCGATAAGCAGAGCAATGGGAGCGCTAACGCTCAAACCAGGAATCAACTGCAGGTTGGGGTAGTTGAGGGGTATTCGTTGTAAACATTTCTGATAATAAAGACTCTGGATGAGTGACAATATACACGTCAGTCTTTCTCTCCTTGTTCACTCATCATCCCTCACTCTTTCCACTCTTCAATTCCTTTCTCACTCCCTTCTTCCCTTCCAATGTCCCACCAACTTCCAATTTTTTCTCCCTTTATCGTCCCTTCCCTGCAAACTTCTTCCATCTCTGTAGCGCTTTCGCTTCTCTCTCTCTCTCTCTCTCTCTCTCTCTCTCTCTCTCTCTCTCTCTCTCTCTCTCTCTCTCTCTCTCTCTCTCTCTCTCTCTCTCTCTCTCTCTCTCTCTCTCTTCCTTCCCCATTTATCTCGCCCTCTGTATTCTCACTCTCACCCCTAATCGCTCTGCCGGAAAACCGCCCTCTCTATGTTAACTCCCCTCTCTTCCAACAATGCCCCTTTCTGACCCCAGTATAACACGTTTTCCTTTTTCGGCAAGTACTGTGTTCCCCCTCAATCGCTTCTCTCTCTGTTTCTCCCCAATCTCACTACTCTTCCTCCAGCCACTCTCATCGGTACAGAGCAACCCCTCTCACACACTCAATCTCCCTCTCCCTCAGCGCTTCCTCCTCCTGCTCTCGGCTCCTCTCTTTATCAACTGCTCATCTGGTGTTTATTTGTCTCGCTGAGCTCAGAGACGCAGAGGATCCTCGACAGAATGGACGACAGCGAGACTTACATGAAAATGAAGATCGTAAAACCGGACTTACCGTCTCCATCGAGAAGTGAGTGGGGCAGAGACTGGGGGGAGCTTCAATCTCTTTCTGACCCGGAGTGTGAGATGGGACGGTGTGCAGGGAGATTCACTCTGTGTCTGACCCCCGGGAGTGGGTGATGGGACGGTGTGGAAGGAGATTCACTCTGTGTCTGACCCCGGGTGTGCGTGATGGGACGGTGTGCAGGGAGATTCACTCTATGTCTGACATCCGGGAGTGTGTGATGGGACTGTGTGGAAGGAGAATCACTCTGTGTCTGACCCCGGGTGTGTGTGATGGGACGGTGTGTAGGGAGCTTCGCTCTGTGTCTGACCCGTAGCATTTGTGATGAGATGGTGTGGAAGGAGATTCTCTCTGTCTCTGACCTCGGGGTTGTGTGATTGGACGTATGGAGGGAGATTCACTCTCTGTCTGACCCCGGGAGAGTATGATGGGACTGTATGAAGGGAGATTCACTCTGTGTCTGACCCAGGGAGTGTTTGATGGAACTGCGGGGAGGGAGCTCCCCGGGGTGCAAATGCGGACATTCCCTCTTTCTCTCTGTCTGTTTCTCTCTCTCTCTCTGTTTGTTTCTCTCCATCCCTCTCTCTTTCTCTCTCTCATTCATACACAGGGAGGCGCTCCTGCACATAGCCACCCACGACACCATCCTCTTCGCGCCCTCCCATCCTCATTTCCAAAGCCACTTTCACCTTTCGCATCCGCCTTGACGTACCGTGGAAAATGTCCAATCCCGCTGTCCAGCGGGCGGCGCTTTTCCTGGGATAGCCCGCAACACTTCCGTGAAGGTAAAACATTCCGTATGAGAAGGGGAAAATGGGAAGAATGAAAGTCGAGGTGGAGGTGTAAGAGAAGGCCTATGGAGGGAGGGAGAGAGATAAGGAAGGGAGGAGTGAGAGGGAGGGAGCGGGAGAGAGTTGCGAAATTGAACCGGGTTCGATACGTTCATGGGAGATGAATAGTGGTTTGATGAAGGCCCAGTCAGTTTCGCTTCACGCTTTCACGACTTCTCTGAAAAACTGATAACCTCCAATTTATGTTCTAATTGGAGATACACCAATGAGCGTGCGCTGGGTTGGTGGAAACTTCATTATCCACATGTCCATTTTATTTGATAAGCACTGCACAGTCCAAAACCGGGTAACCCGTATTTCGCGGCTTTTGCTGTTCAAAAATTGCTGTAGATTTCAGAGAGAGCGAGCGAGAGAGAGAGAGAGAGAGAGAGAGAGAGAGAGAGAGAGGGAGAGAGAGAGAGAGAGAGAGAGAGAGAGAGAGAGAGAGAGAGAGAGAGGGGGAGAGAGAGAGAGAGGGGGAGAGAGAGAGAGAGAGAGAGAGAGACTGTGAGGATTGTTCATTTCACTTCGAGGGAAGGGCTCGCTTACTTCGGTGGGTGTCGGGTGCTTATCCGTCGTTTCCATCGCACAGAGGGTCTGATGAGCAGAGCATCGAGAGGATCCGACGTTCAAACCAGAAACCAAATGCGGGTGGTGGGGGAAAGTAGTGGAGGGGGTAGAATTCTCCCGAACAATACAGGCTCTACATGAGTGACACATATCCCTCCGCCTTTCACTCCTTCTACACTCACTGCATCCCTCCGCAATCACATTCTTCCTCTCTTCCTCTCCCTCAAACCACCTCTCCCTCTCTTCCTTTTCTATGATGCTTGTTGGTGCCGGTCAACTCCCATGTAAACACAGACTTCCTTTGTCAACGTTTACTCCCCCTTTCTGAGCTCAGAGACGCAGAGAATCCTCGACCGGATGGACGACAATATGAATTACATGAATGTGAAGCTCACAAAAAAGGATTCACAGTTTCTTTCCCGATGTAAGGGGGCAGAAAGACGTGGGGAGTGAGATTCAATCTGTGTCTGACTCCAGGACTCAGTGCTGGGACGGTGTGGAGGGAGCGTCACTGCTTGCCTAACGCCGGGAGAGTGTGGTGGGACATTGTGGAGTGAGTTTCACTCCGTGTATGATCTCGAAAATCCGTAATAGATCGTGTGAGGGTCCCGAAAGTCTATCAATTGAGAGTGTGGGGTAAATTTGGCTTTGTGCTTGACCCCGGGAGTGTTTGATTGAGTGGTGCGGAGGGTGCTTTACTCATCTGACGCCGGGAGTGTTTGATAGGGCGGTGTGGAGAAAGTTTCACTCTGTGTCAGACTCCGGGAGAGTGCGATTGGACGGTGAGGACGGAGATTTACTCTGTGTCTGACTGCGGGAGTGAGTGATGGGACGGTGTTAAGCGAGGTTTACTCTGTGTCTGACCCTCACTGTTCTGTCCCCAGCTGAACCAGATGAATCATACGGGGAAATTAATTTCAAGACCGTCTCTGAGCCCCGGCTCGGGACAGATCGAGGTCAGTCTCATTTTTGTTGATTTGACCCTCTTTAGGTAACGTGTCCAATCGTGTCGAGAGATCTCAGGGCAAACGTACAGTCGACCCTAAGGATTCCCTGCCTGAGAATCACACGGAGGGTCCGCGTGAGAGAGGACAAGAGTGGAGGAACTCTCTTTGATGGTCGTTGCGGAGTGTGGCGCCATGGGAGGGGCAGTTTAGAAGGCGTGCCGTGGGATGCAGAGTGGAGGGAAAGGTGTTGGAAGATGTCATGGCATGGGGAGTGTGGAGGAAGGGGCGGTAAGGAGCGAGCGCTGTGGAGCGGGAATTGTGGAGATAGGTTAGCGCCGAGTCGGTGTCGTGAGGAGGGAGGACAGTGGGAGAGACGGTCAGGAGGGAGCACCGGCTAAAAAGTTAACTACTCACTCCCATTTCTAACCATACTCTATCTTCCCTCTTTCCCCTTCTCCAATCCCGTCTCTTCTATCCATCTGTCCCCTAAACATTCTCTCATTGCCTCTGTCTCCACTCTATGACTGTCACCCACTCTCCCGCTGTCGGTCACCTCCTCGTACTCTTTCCCTCTCTCTCGGCCCTCTCATACCACCACCCCTCCCGATCTTCCCACCTCTCTCTGTCCCTGCGTTTGCCGCTTATCTCCCCTCCACGCCTTCTCCAAATCATTATCCAGCCATCTCTCTCTCTCCTCTCTCTGAAATTATCTTGTAATCTCTTCCCTTTCCGTCCCCCACCTTTTCTGCCCTCTATCCTACTCCCCTCTCATTCCCCTCTCTTTCATCTCTCACACATCACTCTCCGGTCTCCACCGACACACTCACCCATTCACCCCCTCTCCCACTCTCTCCCCATTTCTCCCTCGTATTTTGCTGCACAATGCCCACTTCGCTCTCTCTTCTCTGTCCATCGTTTTCGCCTTCTCTCTGTCTCCACGTTTGTCCCCTGTCTCTCCTTCTTCCTCGCCTTCTCACTCGCTGTCTCCCCCTTTCTCTCCACTCACTTATCCCTCTCTCTTCCATCAACCGCTCGGTTTTCTTTCTCCCCGACTCTCTCCCCCGTTCTCCACCGCACTCACTCTCTCCTTTATCTGCCTGTCCGACTCTCTCTCCCAGACGATCTGAACTCCATCTACTCAGAGCTGAACTTCCGGAAAAAGAAACCCTGCATCGATGAGGATGAAGATCCTCCCATTTCCTTAGGACCCAGCGGGCTGTTAACCACTGAACAAACAGGTCAGAGTTCACAGTGATGACGTTATTATGGTGCGGTCACGTGTCATACAACCCAATGTCCAATTTTCAAATGAATCTGCTTCCACCACTTCCTCTGTCAGCTCGGTCCATTGACAGACCTCCATCTGGGTAACAAAAGGTTGTTATTCTGCTCTCCAATTAAACCTCTTTCCCCTCTCAAGCTAACCTTGTGCGCTCTGGCGCTCCATTCTTTAAATCTACGGAAAATAGCTGCACGCATTCACGGCTGCTAGTTTTATACGCCTTTGTATGGTCACCCCTAATCTCCAAGAATTGAAGTCTTAACCAGTAGAACCTGTCTCCGTAAATCAGTCCCTCGGGTCCGGTAACTTCTCCGTTCTCCTCCTTCTCTCTGCTAGCCTCTCACATTAGCCACCACATCCTCTCTCATCCTCTCCTACCCCGTTCTCCTCCTTCTCTCTGCTAGCCTCTCCCATTAGCCACCACATCCTCTCTCACCCTCTCCTACTCCGTTCTCCTCCTTCTGTCTGCTAGCCTCTCCCATTAGCCACCACATCCTTCTCACCCTCTCCTACCCCGTTCTCCTCCTTCTGTCTGCTAGCCTCTCACATTAGCCACCACATCCTCTCTCATCCTCTCCTACTCCGTTCTCCTCCTTTGCTCGGATACCGATTCTCCCCCACCACTCCTCCGAACCTTTCACATCTATGCCCTTCTTTCTCCCCATCTCTCCCACTCTTTTCCGTCCGCCCACTCTGCCCAGCATCTGGGTAATAGAAGGTTGTCACACTTCTCTACAATTAAATTTGTTTCCCCATCACCCTGGACTATGCGCTCTGGTCCTCGATTCTCCAGGACTAGATAAAATAACTGGACGCATTCACCGCTCGTGATTTTATACATCTCTGTTATGTCATCCCTGCGCTCCAAGAATTAGTCCCAACCTGCCCGACCTCTTTCCTTAGATCAGGCCCTCGAGTCCAGCAACATCCTCGTTCTCCTGCATCTCTCCCCTTCACTCTCACATTAACCACCCCACCATCTCTGCTCTTCCCCTACCTAATTTCCCGCCTTTTCTCGTGTCCCTATTCTCCCCCACCACTGTCCCTCAAAACTTTCCCCATCTTTGCCCTTTTTTCTCCACATCTTTCGCACTCTTCTCCGTCTGCCCACTCACTCTCTCCACACGCTCATCCCCCATTTCCCCCTCCTTTTCGCTCGCCCCCCTCGCTTTCCTTCTTCGGTCTCTATAACACTCCCCCACACTTGCTGTCATCTATCTCCCTCTTCACCATTGACTGGCCTTTCCAAAAACCGTGCGTCCAAGACTGAACATGTGCGGCGTCACTGTAAAATCTCCTGACTCCTGTACTATCATCTTCCAGAGCAGTCTATCATATGAGACCTTGTTAATGTCTAGGTAGATTACATCGACTACCCGTTCCTGATCGGTCCTTCCCGTTCGATTTAGGCCGACAAATCTCCCTGGGTGTCGCGCCATCCAGCAATTCCCTCCCTCCTCTATATTCCATGCCATCTACGTACGCTTCTCCCTCTCTCTCTCTCACCGCTCCTTTCCTTCGTCATCTTTCCCTACCTTCCGCTCTTCCATCTTCTATCCTGCGACCTTGTCACTGGACTTGTTAAAGTCAGCGTACATTATATCTACCAATCACGACAAACGGGTCCTCCACAATCAAATCGTTCAGTCCAATCTCCCTGGGTCGAACACCATTATGCAGAACAGCCCAATAAATGCATCATTGAAACCCCTGTACATCACGACCACTACACTGCACTCATCAGCCACCCTGATGTCTTACTCCAAAGATGGAAACATGACATGTTCCCTCCTTGGACAGTGTCTGCACTTCCTGCTGTCTTCGTGAAGCAGCCAGCATAACCACAGACCCCCATCCAACCCAGCCGCACTTCCTCCCATCGGGGAGAAAGGTACGAAAGCTCGTCCCACTGGTCTCAAGGACGGCTTCTGCCCCATTTCTATCGGATTATCGAAAGGTCAGCTAGTTCGATCAGATGGATTCCTGACCTCATGATCTACCTCGCCGTGGTCCCTGGCACATTATCGACTGCCTGCACTTCTCTCTCTCTGTAACTGTGACGCTTTATTCAGTATTCTGTGATTATTTTGCGCTGTTCTACTCCTATGATTTGATCTGTATCTATAGATGTGACTGGAACCTCACCTGTGTGTGATATATATAGAAACAGCGAAAACGTAGAGCACAATACAGGCCCTTCAGCCCACAAAGCTGCGCACAACATGTCCCTACCTTGCAACTACCCAGGCTTTGCCCACAGCCCTCTATTCTTCTAAGCTTCATGTACCTATCCAGGAGTCTTTTAAAAGACCTTATCGTATCCGCCTGCAACATCGTCGCCGGAAGACCATTCCACACACACACCACTGTCTGCGTAAAAAAAAAAAAACTTACGCCAGGTATCTCCTCTGTACCTAATTTTAAGCACCTTAAAACTGCGCCCTTTCGTGTCAGCCATTTCAGTCCTGGGGAAAAGCCTCTTACTGTCACACGATCAATGCCTCTCATTGTCTCGAACATGGCTATGAAATCGCCTCTCATCCTCTGTCGTTCTGAGGAGAACAGGCCGAGTTCACTCAACCTATAAGGCATGCTTCCCAATCCAGGCAACATCCTTGTAAATCTCCGCTGCACCCTTTCTATGGTTTCCACGTCCTTCCAGTACTGAGGCGAGCAGAACTGAGCACTGTACTCCAAGTGGGATCTGACAAGGGTCCTATATAGTTGCAACATTTCCTCTTGGCAATTAAATGTATATAATTGATCTGGATGAAGTTGTATTTGGGTGTGCTAGTAGGTTTGCAGATGATACGCAGAGAAGTGGTGCTGCAAAGAGTGGAAAAAAACTGGCCAAGAATTCAGTGGGACTTTGATCAGTTACAGATATGGTCTGGAGACCGGGCAGATGGAGCTTAACCCGGACAAACCTAAAATGTTGCTCCTTGATAGGTCAAATGAAAGAAATGATTGTTTTTACAAAGGCCGAGTTGCTATCTGGACGCTTAACCCAGCAGGGATGGAAATGTGTAAGGGAGCTGTCTGGATTCCAACTCGGGAGCCTTCCCTCCAAAGTCTGGCGCTGACGCCACTACGACACCAGCCGTTCATATATTGCAACTTTGTAGGTTAAATGAAAGAAATGGCACAATATCAGAGCCAAGACCCTAAACATTGCTGAATCATAGAACCAGAGAGAACCTACAGCACAACACCGGCCCTTCGGAGCACAATGCTAAAGATGTGCTGAACATGTCCTTACTTTAGATGGGCAGAGGATACTGGGGTCCATGTTCGTAGCTCTCTGAACGTGGCTGCACAGTTTGATGGGTTGGTTAAGAAGTCTGATGGCATTCTTGCCCTTATTTGTCGGGACGTTGAGTACAAATGCCAGGGAGTTATGTTTGCACCTTTATAAATATCACTAGCTAGGTTGAATCAGGCGTATTGTATACAGTTCTGGTGACCCCATTATCGGAAGGACTCTGCCGGGATTCGATGGCATGTGTTACAACGAGAGGTCGGACACCTGGGTTGCATCGTCAGGAGCGGGGGAGGCTCAGGGGTGATCTGACTGATCTCTGGAATCCGTCAGACTCCTGTCAGCCTTTTCCAAGTCAAGGGATTTGTAATACGGCGATGACGGCTGAAAATAGATGAGGTTGAGTGAGGGAGGGATGATCGTGGTGGAAGGAGAGAGCGCGGATGGAGGGTGGGAGGGGATCCCAGTGGGAGTCACGGCTGAATTCAACCACACGCTGAATGGGTTTTCTGCAGGTGCAAATAATCAGGAGTCAAAAAGGATCTTCGGAAATAGATGGCACCGGAAGATCTGCATGCTCTGCCTAGCTGCATCCATCCTTATCGCCATTGTGGCCGGACTCTCGATCCATGGTAAGTCAACTTAACTCATCTTGACACAAACACAGACCACGCCGTGACGCCGACACCCCTCACGGAGAAGCTCACACTACCCTCACGTTGACAGAGACACAACTCCCCCATAACACCATTACGCCCACACCGTGACACCGACTCGCACCTGAACGTGAAACCGAATTTCACGTCACCGTGACAGTGAGACTTCCAGCACCATGACAACAGTATGACCGACATCCTGAAACCGAACCGCCCGTAATCGTGAAACCGAAAGCCCCCTCACCGAGACATCGATTCACACAAAAACGAGGCACAGACTCGACCCAACCCGTGACATTGAGACACACCGCATCGTGAAACCGACACGCCCCATACCGTGACAACGACATTCCATTCCCCGTGGCACCGACACTCGCCTCAATGTGACACTGACATTCCCTTCACTGTAACACAAACACCACCCTCATAGTGACACTGACTCGGCTTTCATCGTGACTCCTACACACCCTCATCGTGAAACGGGCGCTCACCTCACTGTGACGCTAAAGCACACCCCACCGTGACCCCGACGATCCCCGACCTGTGACACCGACACAGCCCGCACTGTGACACCACAATGGGATGAGGGAGGATTTGGGAAGTATGGACTGGGAACACAGACAATATGGTGGACGGATGATGAGGAACTGTGGTGGCCTTTCAATAGAATGTTTTACGCTGTTCAACAAAACTCTATTCCAGTTAAAGGCAAAGACATTCAATGGGGTGGGGTGGGGTGGGGGGTGGGAACCAGCCTTGCACAACGAAAGAAATACAATAAAGTATCACACTGAAAGCTGTTGCATGGTAAAAGAGTGGAAAGGTTAAGTGAGTGGGACGATGTACAATGATGATGTGTACAACGGGTGTGGTTAGGATATGAGGAGAGATTAAAAACAATATAACCATATAACAATTACAGAACGGAAACTGGCCATTTTGGCCCTTCCAGCACAGCACCGTACCGTGACACTGACACACCCCATCCCGCGACCCGCCCAGCACCGTACCGCTGTCTGACACTCCCCACACCGCGACCCGCCCAGCACCGCACCGCTGTCTGACACTCCCCACACCGCGACCCGCCCAGCACCGTACCGCTGTCTGACACGTCACTGTAAACGCTCAGTATCCTTGACCATCTCTCTCAGTATCTCAGATTCGTCAGTCTAAGATACCAGCTACTTCGGGAACGGTATCAGGAGATGAACAGTACACAGATCCAATATCGACAAAAGGTCTATCAGTTGAACTCTACTCTTCAATCCAAGATATCCGAGAATTCCCGACTGAATCTCTCCCACAGCGCCTGTCTCCGGAATCTTTCCGTTCTCAACAAAATCATCTCCAACCTCGACCCGTGACACCGACACAGCTCTCACTAGTATGCAGACACCTCCCTCACTGTGACACCGACACAGACCTCACCGGGATACCGGCACAGCCCTCAACGGGACATGAACGCGGCCCTCATCGTGAAACCGTCGCACCGACACGCCATGCAGCATAACATGAACACACCGCCCAACGATACTGACCCACTGTCACGCTCTTCACTTTAGCAAGGACACAGACAGCCACGTATGCATAATCCTCTCCCTCCCCAAGAGTGCTCCCTAACATCATCTATATTCGTTCTCCTGCAATACTCCCTCTCTCCGTCACAAACTCCCTACTTTACACCACTCCCGTCCCCGTCACCGTCCCTCCCTTACAGGCAGCCCCGTCTTCGTGGCACACTCCCTCTCTGCACACTCTCCGTTATCTCCTGTCTTCCCACCGCCACAACCCCTCGGTGCCCCGCTGGATCCCGTAAAGGTGCAGTAAGATTAGTCTGGATAACGACGCGGCATCGTGGACAGTGATCGGAGCAGTAGGAATAGTTTGGATACTGACGTGGGGCAGCGTGGAGATCGCGGTTAGGTGAGATTAGTTTAGAGACTGACACGGGCCGTGGAGACAGTGCAGCAGTGGGGATATTTCCAGAAAAGTGTTTTGCTTCTGTTGAGATTTCCTAACCCCTTTTGATAGGAAGGTGGCCTCTCATGTCGTCTACAAGATGAAATCTAGAAAGTTCGAATGCACCGAATGCAAAACCTCCAGGAAGAGCTCGTCTTACGATCGTGATAAACACCGTTTCAACTACGAGATGGCGGGAGCCGTGTTGCCCTTGACGGGACTGGCTGAGTCTACTTCCCTCTGCAGTCTTTGACCACCCTGGGCGTCGTCGACTCCAGACCAGGCGGTGATACGACTGGTCAGAGCGCCCCCTAGCGTACATCCATAGACATTTACTCGTGTTCAATGAGAGACCAAATCGTCACAAACTCCTGACATCACAATAACTTCTGTGGCCAGGGAGTTATGGATGGTGTCAACCCAAGTGCAGAGTAAGGTCTGGAATTAACTCAGATTTAGACTCAGAATAAACGCCGGAAGTAACTAATAAAAGAAGAAAGTAACAGAATAACCACCTGAGGGATGATTCTTACATCGGCCTAGAAAATAAAGGTTACAGAAGGGAGCGAGCAGAGCCGAACATGGTGTCCCTCTCTAACGACTTTTTCAAATGCAACGTGACTTTCCAACTCGTGTAGTTACGCAACTTCAACCCCCTTCCTCTCCGTCATCTCCAACCTCCCCGACATCAGAACAGTTCCCCTCCACTAAGATCCTACTCGACTCCATGACTCCCTCCCTCCTGTGCACCGCTACACGTGCCAGTTGTTCCAGCTTCTCCACCTCATCCCCTCCCCCGTCTCTGTCAGTCCCTCCCTCTTCCCCACTCTCGGTTCCAGTCACTCTGTCCCTTCCAATCACCCTCGCCCATCTCCATGACCCCCTCGCTCTTGTACACACCGCCAGTCTCTGTCACCACAAGCAGTGCCTGCACCCTACCCTGTCTCCGTCAGCCACTTCCTCCCCTATGACTTCCTCATCGTCAATCCCTTTTTCCCCGACGATCAACCTCGCCACAGTCAGACAAAACATCCTCTACGTCACACACTCCCCCGTTGTCGTCATAGCTTCCCTTCTACAAACCTCGGCTCCATTACTGCTTTGTCTCCTGCCACGCCGTCTCTGTCATCCCCCACTTTCCCAACTCCTCTCCCCGTCTCTCTGAAACGCTGCGTCCCCTGCAACCTTCCACGTTTCCGTCATCCGGCTCCCTCCTCTACCCCGCTCCCTTTCTGTGTTATTGTGGAATTGTAGGAAAGAGGGAGACGTGACTTCTGGTGTTACATCACCACTCCACAACACCCTCCAGTCGATGCCGATTTCCACTAGCTTAATTTCCATTACTGCAATCTTCTTTTACACACCCCGACTCCATCAAGCCTCCGTCTCACGCACTCCTTGCTCTCTCCATGATATCCTCCTTGCCCATCTCCTCTCCTCGTCTCCCTGACCCGCTCCGTCCCCTACACTCTCCATGGTTCCATCTACGGGTCTACGCCCCGACCCCGTTCATCTGGAATTCTGGGAACGAAAGGGGAGTGGTGACGTCTGGTGTTACCACTCACAACACCCTCCTCCGGAAGTCGATCTCTCGGTTCTAATCCTGTTCACTGATCTGTGTGGACAGGCCGGTCTCGCGGTTCCACACCACTTTCTCCCACTGGCCACTATCTCAACACCACGTCCCTACTGCCTCCCCCTCAACCTCTTCCACTTTCCCGCTCTTCACTTCTCCCATCTGAACACAAACACACACACAGTCTCCGAGACAGACACACAATGAAGGACTACTGGAACGGCGGAGTGTTGCGGGTGGGGAGAGGAAAGCAGCTTCTGAACCCCGGGGTGTGTGAAGGGACCGGGAGGGGGGAGGGAGCTTCAATCTGTGCCTGAACCTGGATCTGGATGATGGGGACTGCGTGGGGTGAATTTCATTCATTGTTTGAATTTCTGTATCGCTGCAATGAACCGGAGCAGAAGGTCCTTAGCTCGTAGTAAAGATGTGGGCAATCGCAGCGGACATTTTTCGAGTTAGAGGGCTTATCCAATTTGATGCTGTAAGGAGGAGAGTCTCGGATGATAGAAGGCGCAAAACTGTTGGCAGATTTTTTTTCAGTTTATAGATTGTTTCGTTTATAATTACAGTTCGAAAGAGCGGTAAGCATTCCTGCAGGAGAGTTGACTGCTAGCCTTAAGGACTGTGGGAGGGCATGGACCCTCCAGAGTCCCTGACAACTTCTCCTGTAAGAAGGTCATCCAGCTGACCCGTCTATCACTGTGCGTAACAGAGTTCGAACTGGAACTGGATGAACTCGGGATTATTCGGGAAGCTGGGCGAGTGATAGCGAAGATGTATAGCGAGGTATTTACATTCAAGGTGTAGGATGCAGGAATATGGTTGACAGACAGGAAGGTGAAAGGGGTTAAACAGCCAGAAACAGTGCAGAGTCCCCTTGTGGCCAACCCGCACAATAACAGGTAGACCACGTTATGTACTTCTGGAATGGAGGGGAGAGGTGCAAATGACCAATCAGGGGAAAGACTCATCGGTCAGGTCTCTGGCACTGAGTATGGTTCTGTGGCTCAGCAGGGAGGCGGGTGAAATCTGACGAGCTGTATCGATAGGGTTGACTTTCTTAGGGGAACGGAAAAGAGGTACTGTTGACGAGAACCTGATTCCTCGATGGTATGCGGTCCCCAAAATACAAAGTTGTTGCTGGAATTGGGGAGCATGCCTCATGAGGTTGAATGAACTCGATCTTTTCTCCTTGGGGCGAAAGAGGATGAGCGGTGAACAGACAGATGTGTACGAGATAATGAGAGGCATTTATCGTGTGGACAGTCAGACCGCTTTCGCCAAGGCTGAAATGGCTGGCACAAAAGCGCATTGATTTATGGTGCTAGGAAGTATGTACAGAGGAGCTGTAAGGGTAAGTTTTTTTACGTAGAGTGGTGAGTGCGTGCAATGGGCTGCCGGCGGCGGTGGTGGAGGCGAATACGATAGGGACTTTTGAGAGACTCCAGGCTGGATGCATGGAGCTTGGAAAAATAGAGGGGTATAGGTAAGCCCTAAGTCATTCTAAGTTAGGGACATGTCCGGCACCGATTTGTGGGCCTTAGGGCCTGTATTGTGCTGCAGAATTTTCTATGTTTCCATGTTGCCTATGTTATAGACAACAGTATATAGGAACGAAGAGGGATTCGTTTCTGCAGGTGTGGCCAAAATTAACAAGAACTTTCAGTTTAACATTAGGGTTGGAATGAGAACTTCAGATATGTGTATCACCAGATTCTCTTCCACTGACGGTTCGAACTCTACAAACGGAACGGTTTCATTTCATTTCAATTAGTTTCAATTTAAGTTTCATTGTAATTTCAACACAGAGAACTGCCCATGAATACAGCCAGGACCTGCTGTTAATTGTAATACCAATAGTCCCACATGGCACAAAGCACACACAATATGTATAGAATGGAAAGATAGCAAGCATATGTTGGATATCAAGAAAACACATTCACGCATTGTGTACATGCGCGCGCGCACACACTCACACACACAAACACACACACACACGCGCACACACTCACACACACAAACACACACACACACACACCGCGCACACACACACAGATACACACACACACACACACACACATACACACACATACACACACACACAGACACACGCGCACACACACACACACAGACACACACACACACACACACACACACACACACACACACACACACACACACACACACACACACACACACACACACTTTTATGCAGCTTGAACCCCCTGGCACTTTGAATACACGGTAATCTACAATTGTTCACAAAGAGATTGTCTTCTGCCGAGCGAACACTGGGCGGCAGCACAGACTCCTGCCTGGATACAGCGCCTCGCCGGCTCCATCTTGCGCAGCTCCTTCATTTAGTCTCCCATGAGCAACCCACTCACTTTACACCGAACTTTATTGGAACTAATATACCATCGGTAAGGTTTGCCATTAAAAAGGGAGAGTGGCGAAATAAAGTTGAGTTGCAGGGACATGTAAACAAGAAAGCCTTTGCACATAGCTGAGTGGTTGTTGGGTCAGATGTTGTTAAGGCCTCCGACAAAGTCAAGTATCAACAAGCTGAGCCTGCTGGGACTCAAATTCTGAGCAGCGTACTTGTCAAACCTGGAAGTAATGTACGAAAGGCAGATGAGCTTAGGACAGGGATCAATGGCTGGAATTATGATATTGTAGCCATTAGTGAGACGCCGTTGCAGGGCGGGCAAGAGCGTAGGCTCAACATTCTCTCTTTCGGTTGTATTAGAATGAAGAAATGGGAAGTATTCAAAGTTGTGGAGAGGCTTTACTAGTCACGAGATTCATTGACAATCTCAGGGAGAGGGGGATTCATGTGCCTCTTTGATAGGGACGTTAATGCACAGGGAATACAGGGAGATGGTTGTTGTGCATTCAGAAGTGATTTAGCTCCATTGGCATATCACAACATTGTAGGCTGAAGGGTCCGTTCTGTTCGGTGATTTACGTTCACTGCTCTGCAAGAGGGGCAAAAAGACAGATTTAAACATCGAGTGGGCAGAGAAGGGAGGTGGGGTAGATCAAGGACTTTGACGATAGATTGCGAAACACAGAGAACAACCACTTCACAGACAGCATACGCAGTGAGGGAGCCACACAGCTGTCACTGTGACACCTACACACCCTTCACCATGACATGGACACAACCCCGACTGGACGGTAAGCGACCCCATACCGTGACACCCGCACGCATCCCGCTATGACACTCTGCGGAACAGCGTTGGAACTTGAACTGGATGAACTCGGGATCATTCGGGAAGCTGCGGGGGTGATAGGGTGGGCATATAGAGAGGTATTTACACCCACCGTGTGGGGTACAGGAAACTGGGTGACGGACAGGAAGGGGTTAAAGAGACAGAAACAGTGCAGAGACCCCTTGAGGCCAACCCGCTGAATAACAGGTAGACCTCTCTGGATGCTGCCTGATGGGACGGAAGAGGCGCAAATGACCAAACAGGGGAAAGTCTCACTGGTCAGGTCTCTGGCACCAACTATGGTTCTGTGGCTCAGCAGGGAAAGGGGTGAAATATGGCGAGTTGTATCGATAGGGTTGTCTTTTGTAGGGGAACGGAAAATAGGTACTGTGGACAAGAACGAGATTCCTCAATGGAATGCGGTCGTTACCGTGACCAGTATATAGGTAGAAAAAGGGAGCCGGTTCTACAAGTTATTTATGTGCAGGTGTGAACAAAATTAGAAAAAATAAATTCTGTTTAAAATGTGGCTGTAGAGTTATGATTGGAGCGTAGATAATATGTATAAAATATCAAGATAGCAAGAATACGCAGGATATCAGTCAATACATTCACGCATAATGTACACACACACAGACACACACACACACACTCACGTTTATGCAGCTTGAAACCACCTGGGCATTTTAAATGCCACGATCATCTGCAATTGTTCAGAGCAGAGATTGTCCTCTGCCGAGCGAAATGCGAAATGATAGGAGAAGACCAGAGGGTGTGGGATGCAGCTAAGAGCTGGAAAGCTGATTGGCGAGAGTGATACAGAGCTGGAGAAGGGAAAAGATCATGGTACGGGAGGCCTAGGAAGAAAGAAAGAGGGAGGGGAGCACCAGAGGGAGATGGAGAACAGGCAACGAATGATGGGCAGATTGAGAGAAATAGACAAACATCTAAATATGTCAGGGATGGGGTAAGAAGGGGAGGAGGGGCATTAACGGAAGTTAGAAGATTCAATGTTCATGCCACCAGTTCTGAGGCTACCCAGCCTGTACATACCGGCTTCCAAACTGATGACATAAACATTGACCTCTAACTTCTGCTAATGCCCCTCCGCTTCTTGACCCATCCCTGATACATTTAGTTTGTTTTTCTCTCTCTCTCTCCATTACACCTCCCCCCCCCCACCGTCCCGCCGGATATCGATCACTAGAATCTGAATCTCTCCACAACTCTGCATGCACAGGCCGGTCATGTGATTCCACACCACTTGTTTGCATTCTCACCACCCTTTCCCTGGCCTCCTCTCTCCTCCCTTCCTTCCTCTAACGGCAGCACACAGTCCGCTCACACACACACCATCTCCAAGAGACACACACCATTCAAGACTACTGGAAAGACGAAAATCTGGGTATTGGTGAGTGGGGAGAACGGAGGAGGGAGAGGGTTAGGTAATCTTGCTGACTCCGGTAGGGTGTGCTGCGACGTTGCGGGAGGTACTTCACATGTCTGACCCCGGGAATGTGACGGATAATATTTAGGGAGCTTCGCTGGTTATCCGACGAATGGACTGCGTGTTTGGACATTGCAGACGGAGTTTCACTCTGTGTGTGACCCCGGAGTGTGTGTTGAAACAATATGGAGGGAGTTGCAGTCTGTGTATGATCCCGGGGCTGTGTGATGGATCGTTGCGGAGGGAGCGTTACTCAGTGCATATTTCCAGGAGAGTGTGATGGGATTTTATGGAAGGATTCTCACTCTGTCTGTGTCTCCTGGCCATGGGTCAATGGATTTCGGCGTTGAAACAGACTCCATTCAGAGATAGGGAGCAAGAAAATGGTGCCTGACACGTTCTGCTCTAACGGCTGCAAACTGAACACCCTTTCTGTGGCCCCACTGTCCGCCCCTTCCTTCCTCATTTCACAGCACACCATTCCTTCTCTATGATTCCTTTTTATTTGTAATATATTTTTATTGAAGAAAGGTCACTGTACAGAATAATAATGAATTACATTTTCCTCCATTTTGCTTTTGTAACTTACCCTTAAACAAACCTCCCCTCACCCGCCCTCCCAGAAAATACAATGGCAGCTAATGTATTTACAATACAACCTTCACAAATACAAGTACGGGTATTTCACAGCCATACCTACACTTTACTTCAAGAGGAAGTCCCACACACATCTAGAACATCTCAGATGATCCAGAATAGACTCAAATTGCAATTCATCAACCACCCAGTGAGGTAAACCATATGCGTGTTAAAAGGGAAGCAACTTCCCAAATACAATCAAATGTCCTCAACTATTAGGTAATTCCTTAAGACTCCCGAAATATGACAAGAAGGGCCCCCATTTCGAATAAAACTTTCTCAAAGACGCCCCCAGAATGAATTTAATCTTTTCTAGTTTCAGAAAAAAGACATTACTTCCTCGAACCAAGCAGCAGCAGATGGGGGAGT
>NW_026779616.1:345919-377317 GCF_030144855.1 Hypanus sabinus
AGCTTACCCGGTCCTCTGATTTCTCCCTCTCAACCCTAAATTCTCGGCAAATACACCCGCAGATCCCCTCCTCGATACTCATTCCCTCCTACATCTGACACTCACCAACATAATCTCTGCTCCTCCATCTCCACCCCCTGTCACCCATTTCTCTCTTTGACATCCACCATACTCCATCATTCTCCCCTCCCACTCTGTCTCCCCACTCTAACAACTCCACCCCCAGCCACAGTCATTTCTCGAGAATACCCGCTCTCACACTCTCAACCTCCCGTCTGCTTGGCACTTACTCCATTTTCGGCATTTACCGTTATCAGCCCGTCATCTGGTGTTTGTTGGTGTCGGACAGACGCCCCTGTCAACAGCCCCTGTCAACACGGGCTTCCTTTGATAAAGGTGACTTCACCTTTCAGAGCTCAGGGACACAGAGAAACCTCGACAGATTGGATGACAGAGAGACTTACATGAACGTGCAGTTCACAAAAACGGACACGCTGACTCTTTCCGGAGGTAAGGGGGACAGAAAGTCGTGTGCAGATAGATTCAGTCTGTGCCTGACCCCGGAGTGTGTGATGGGACGGTGTAGAGAGAGATTCACACTATGTCTGCCCAGGAAGAGTGGGATGGGATGGTGTGGAGAAAGATTCACTCTGAGTGTGACCCCGGGAGTGTGTGATGGGACGGTGTGGAGGGAGATTCACTCTGTGTCTAACGCAGTATGTATGTACTGGGTCTATGTTTTGGAATCTTGACACTCTGTCAGATACACAAAAGGTATATCCACTCCAGAGTAAAGCACCCTGCACTCCATACCATGTCCCTCCAACCCGTCGCATTAAACACTCCCTGGTTCAGTCGCAGAGAGAAACCTACCTCCAGTCCGTCCATGACACACTCCAGTGGTCAGACACAGAGTGAATCTTCCTCATTACCGTCCCATCACACAATCCAGTGATCAGACACAGAGCGAATCTCCCTCCACAATGCCCCATCACACACTCCAGTGTTCAGACAAAATGAAACTCCGTCCACACCGTCCATCACACACTCCCGGGGTCAGACAAAGAGTGAATCTCCATCCTCACCGTACCATCACACACTCCAGGGTTCAGACACAGAATGAATCTCCCTCCAAGCCGTCCCATCAAACAATCCCCGGGTCAGACTCAGAATGAATCTCCCCTCACTCCGTCCCATGACACACTCCAGGTGTGGGACACAGTGAATGTCCCTTCTCTCCGCCCATCACTGACTCCAGTTGTCAGACACATGGTGAAGCTCCCTCCACAGCGTCCGATCACGTACTCAGGGGGACAGACACATGATAAAGCTCCGTCATACCTTTGGTGTTATTTCTGCTCACATCCACCGGATATCTATCTCTCTGTTCTTAGCTTCTCTACGTCTCTGTCTGTACAGGCCAGTCGTGTGGTTTCACACCATTTCCTCCTGATACTGCAAACTCACAGTCCCTCCACAGCGCTCTCTCCCCTCATCCTATTTCCTCAGTTCTACCTCGGGCATCAGACAGTATTATTAACTCTGAGACCTACACACTGTTGAGGCAACAGAAACGCTAAATTGCTGTTGAGTGATGAGAGGGTCGAGAAAGAGAAGAGGGAGATTCCCTCTGTTTCTGAATCGGTTACTGCGTTATCGGACTGTAAGTCGGCAGATTTGCTCAGTATCCTACCCCGAGCGTGTATATTAGCAGGCTGCGGAGGAGTTTCGTCTCTGCACCTCAACCCGGGAGTGTGTAATGGGACGGTGTGGAGGGAGATTCTCTCTGGGCCTAACGCAGTATGTATGTACTGGGACTATGTTTTGGAATCTTGACACTCTGTCAGATACACAGAAAGTATATCCACTCCAGAGTAAAGCACCTTGCACTCCATACCATTTCCCTCCAACCCGTCCCATCAAACACTCCCTGGTTCAGTCACAGCGAGAAAATCTCCCTCCAATCCGTCCAACACGCAATCCAGCAGTCAGACTCAGAGTGTATCTCCCCCTGCACCGTCCCATCACACACTCCAGGGGTCAGACACAGAGTGAATCTCCCTCATACCACGTCCATCACAAACTCCCGGGGTCAGACACAGAGTTAATGTCCCTCCTCACCGTCCCATCCCCGACTCCAGGGGTCAGACACAGAGTGAATCACCCTCCACACCGTCCCATCACACACTCAAGGGGTCAGAAACAGAGTAAATCTCCCATCACAGCGTCCCATCGAACACAACCGGGGTCAGACACAGAATGAATCTCCCTTCACTCCGTCCCATCACACACTCCTGGTGTCAGACACAGAGTGAATCTCCCTTCTCTCTGTCCATCACACACTCCAGGGGTCAGACACAAAGAAAATATCCCTCCTCTCCGTCTCCTCACACACTCCAGGTTTCAGATTCATGGTGAAGCTCCCTCCTCACCGTCTCATCACATCGCTTTCGGGGACAGACACATGATAAAGCTCGATCATACGTCGGTGTTATTTCTGCTCACATCCACGGATATCTATCTCTCTATTCTTAGCTTCTCTACGTCTCTGTCTGTACAGGCCAGTCGTGTGGTTTCACACCACTTCCTCCGGATACTGCAAACTCACAATCCCTCCACAGCGCTCTCTCCCCTCATCCTATTTCCTCAGTTCTACCTCGGGCATCAGACAGTATTATAACTCTGAGACCTACACACTGTTGGAGGCAACAGAAACGCTAAATTGCTGTTGAGTGATGAGAGGGTAGAGAGAGAGTGAAGATGAAGATTCGCTCTGTTCTGAATCGGTTACTGCGTTATCGGACTGTAAGTCGGCAGATTCACTCAGGATCCTACCCCGAGCGTGTATATTAGCAGGCTGCGGAGGAGTTCGACTCTGTATCTCACCCCCGGAGTGTGTGATGGGACGGTGTGGAGGCAGATTCACTCTGTGCCTAACGCAGAATTTAGGTACTGGTGCAATGTTTTGGAATCTTGACAGTCTGTCTGCTGCACAGATGGTATATTCACTCCAGAGTAAAGCACTCTGCACTCCATATCATTTCCCTCCAACCCGTCCCAACAAATACTCCCTGGTTCAGTCACAGAGAGAGAATCTCCCTCCACTCCGTCCATCACGCAATCCAGTGGTCAGACACAGAGTGAAACTCCCCCTACACCGTCTCCTCACACACTCCAGGGGTCAGACACAGAGTGAATCACCCTCAACACCGACACATCACACACTCAAGGGGTCAGACACAGAGTGAATATCCCTCCACATCGTCCCATCAAACACTCCGGGGTCAGACACAGAATGAATCTCCCTTCACTCCGTCCGATTACAAACTCATGTTGTCAGAGACAGAGTGAATCTACCTCCTCTCCGTCTCCTCACACACTCCAGGTTTCAGACACATGGTGAAGCTCCCTCCACACCGTCCCATCACACACTCTCGGGGACAGACACATGGTAAAGCTCCCTCCAGACCATCACACACTCTCGGGGACAGACACATGGTAAAGCTCCCTCATACCGTTGGTGTTATTTCTGCTCAAATCCACCGGATATCTATCTCTCTGTTCTTATCTTCTCTACGTCTCTGTCTGTCCAGGCCAGTCGTGTGGTTCACAACACTTCCTCTTGGAGACTCCAAGCTCACTACCCCTCCAAAGCGCTCTCTCCCCTCACCCTCTTTCCTCAGTTCTACCAAGGGCCTCAGACAGTATAATTAACTCTAAGACCTGCACACTCTTGTAGACAACAGAAACGCTGAATTGCTGGTGGGTGATGAGATAAGATAGGGAGTGAAGAGGGAGATTCGCTCTGATTCTGAATCGGTTACTGTGTTATCGGACTATAGGGCGGCAGATTCCATCAGGATCTTACTCGAGCGCGTATATTGGCAGGCAGCGGAAGAGTTTTTTCTCTGGATCTCATCCGGGAGTGTGTGATGGGACGGTGTGGAGGGAGATCGCTCTGTGCCTAACGCAGTATGTATGTACTGGGACTATGTTTTGGAATCTTGACACTATCTCAGATACACAGAAGGTATAAAGCACCATGCACTCCATATCATTGCCCTCCACCCCTTCCCATCAAACACTACTGGTTCAGTCACAGAGAGAGAATCTACATCCACTCTGTCGATCACGCAATCCAGTGGTCAGACACAGAGTAAATCTCCCTCTACACCGTCCCATCACACACTCCATCTTTCAGACACAGAGCGAATCTTCCTCTCACCCCGCCCCATCACACACTTCCGGGGTCAGACATAGAGTGAATCTCCATCCACACCGTCCCATCAAACACACCGCGGGCCAGACAAAGAGTGAATCTACTTTCACACCGTCCCATCACACACACCAGGGGTAAACACAGTGTGAATCTCCCTCCTCTCCATACATCACGCAATCCAGTGGTGAGACACAGAGTGAATGTCCCCCTACACCGTCTGCTCACACACTCCAGGGGTCAGACATAGAGTGAATCTCCCTCCACACCGAGACATCAGACTCTCAAAGGGTCAGACACAGAGTGAATCTCCCTCCTCTCCGTCTCCTTACACACTCTAGTTTTCAGACACATGGCGAAGCTCCTCCACAGCGTTCCATCACACACTCTCGGGACAGACACATGGTAAAGCTTCCTCATCCCCTTGGTGTTATTTCTGCTCAAATCCACCGAATATCGGTCTCTCTGTTCTTAGCTTCTCAACGTCTCTGTCTGCACAGACCAGTCCTGTGGTTTCACACCAATTCCTCCCGGAGATTGTAAGCTCACTACTCCTCCACAGCGCACTCTCCCCTCACCGTCTGTCCTCAGTTCTACCTAGGGTCTCAGACAGTATTATTAACACTGAGATCTACACACTGTTGTAGACAACAGAAACGCTGAATTGCTGTGGGTGATGAGATGTGAGAGAGGGAGTGAAGAGGGAGATTCGCTGATTCAGAATCGGTTACTGTGTTATCGGACTGTAAGGCGCAGATTCACTCAGGATCTTGCCCCGAGCGTGAAAATTGGCAGGCTGTGGAGGGGTTTCTCTCTGTATCTCACCCCGGCAGTTAATGACAGGACGGCGTGGAGGGAGATTCACTCTGTGACTAACGCAGTATGTATGTACTGGGACTATATTTTTTGTATGTTGACACTGTCGGATACACAAAAGATATATCCACTCCAGAGTAAAGCACCCTGCACTCCATACCATTTCCCTACAAACTGTCCCATCAAACACTCCCTGATTCAGTCACAGAGAGAGAAACTCCCTCCACTCCGTCCATCACGCAATCAGTGGTCAGACACAGAGTTAAACTCCCTCTACACCGTCCCATCACAGACACCTGGGGTCAGACACAATGTGTCACTCCCTCCACACCGTCCCATCATACACTCCAGGGGTCAGACACAGAGTGAATCTCCCTCCACTCCGGCAAATCAAACACTCCCGGGATCGGAGACAGAGGGTATTTCCCTCCTCTCCCTCCCCTCACACACTCCTGGGGTCAGACACATGGTGAAGCTCCCTACACAGCGTCCAATCACATACTCTCGGGGACAGACACATGATAAAGCCCGATCATACCGTTGGCGTTATTTCTGCTCACATCCACCGGATATCTATCTCTCTGTTCGTAGCTTCTCTAAGTCTCTGTCTGGACAGGCCAGTCGTGTGGTTTCACACCACATCTTCCCGTAGACAGCAAGCTCACAGCCCCTCCACAGATGTATAACAACTCCAGAGTATTGCACCCTGCACTCCATACAATTTCCTCCAAACCGTCCCATCAAACACTCCCTGATTCAGTCACACAGAGAGAATCTCCCTCACTCCGTACATCACGCAATCCAGTGTTCAGACACAGAATGAATCTCCCTCTGCACCGTCCCATCACAAACTCCAGGGGTCCGACGCAGAGTGAAGTTCCCTCCACACCGGCACATCAAACTCCAGTGTTCGGAGACAGAGGGTATCTCCCTCCTCTCCCTCCCCTCACACACTCCAGGGCTCAGACACATGGTGAAGCTCCCTCCACAGCGTCCAATCACATACTCTCGGGGATAGACACATGGTAAAGCTCCCTCATATCGTTGGTGCTATTTCTGCTTACATCCACCGGATATCTATCTCTCTGTTCTTAGCTTCTCTAAGTCTGTATCTGTACAGGCCAGTCGAGTGGTTTCACACCACTTCCTCCCGTAGACGGCAAGCTCACAATACCTCCACAGCGCTCTCTCCCATCACCCTCTTCCTCAGTTCTACCAAGGCCCTCAGACAGAATTATTAACTCTGAGACCTACACACTGTTGTAGACAACAGAAACGCTGAATTGCTGGTGAGAGATGAGAGGGGAGAGAGAGAGAGAGAGAGAAGAGGGAGATTCGCACTGTTTCTGAATCGGTTACTGTGTTATCGGTCTGTAAGGCGGCAGATTCCCTCCGGATCATATCCCAAGCGTGTATATTGGCAGGCTGCGGAGGAGTTTCTCACTGTATCTCATATCGGGAGTGTGTGATGGGACGGTTTGGAGGGAGACTCACTCTATGCCTAACGCAGTATGTATGTACTGGGACTATGTTTTGGTACCTTGACACTCTGTCAGATACACAGAAGGTATAACCACTCCAGAGTAAAGCACCCTGCACTCCATAAAATTTCCCTCCAATCCGTCCCATCAAACACACTCTGATTCCGTCACTGAGAGAGTGCTTCCCTCCACTCCGTCCATCACGCAATCCAGTGGTCAGACACAGAATGAATCTCCCTCTACTCCGTCCCATCACTCACTCCACTGGTCTGACACTGAGTGAACGTCCCACCTCACCGTCCCATCACAGACTACTGAGGTCTGACTCAGAGGGAGTCTCCCTCCTCACCGTTACATCACTCACTCCAGGGGTCAGACAGAGAGATAATCTCCCTCAAACTCGTCCATCACATATTCCAGTGGTCAGACACTGAGTGCATCTCCCTCCTCTCCGACCCATTACACTTTCCAGGTGTCAGACACATGGTGAAGCTCTCACCACAGCGTCCCATCAACCACTCTGGGGGACAGACACATGGTCATGCTCCCTCATACCGTTGGTGGAATATCTACTCACATGCACCGGATATCTATCTCACTGTTCTCAGCTTCTCCACGTACCCGTCTGTCAGCCCAGTGTGTGGTTTCACACCACTTCCTCCTGGAGACTGCAAGCTCACAACCCCTCCACAGCGCTCTCTCCCCTCATCCTCTTTCCTCAGTTCTACCTCGGGCCTCAGACAGTATTATTTACTCTGAGACTTACACACTGTTGTAGACAACAGAAACGATAAATTACTGGTGAGTGATGAGAGGGGAGTGAGAGAAGAGGGAGATTCGCACTGTTTCTGAATCGGTTACTGTGTTACCGGTCTGCAAGGCGGCAGATACCCTCAGGAACGTACCCTGAGCGTGTATATTGGCATGCTGCGGAGGTGTTTCTCACTGTATCTCATCCCGGGTGTGTGTGATGGGACGGTGTGGAGGGAGATTCACTCTGTGGCTAACGAAGTATGTATGTACTGGAACTATGTTTTGGTATCTTGACACTCTGTCAGATACACAGAAGGTATAACCACTCCAGAGTAAAGCACCCTGCACTCCATACGATTTCCCTCCAAACCGTCCCATCAAACACTCCCTGATTCCGTCACAGAGAGAGAATCTCCCTCCACTCCGTCCATCACGCAATGCAGTGGTCAGACACAGAATGAATCTCCCTCTCACCCCGTTCCATCACACACTCCGGGGTAAGACACAGATTGAATCTCCCCGCTCACCGTCCCATCTCACACTCCCGGAGTCAGACACAGAGTGAATCTCCCTCCACACCGCACCATCACACTTTCCTGGGGTCAGAATCAGAGTGAATCTCCCTACTCACTCTCACATCACACACTCCGGGTTTCAGACACAATCTCCCTCCACTTCGTCCAGCACATACTCCAGGGGTCAGAGACTGAGTGAGTCTCCATCCTCTTCGTACCATTACACACTCCAGGGGTCAGACACATGGTGCAGTTCACTACGCAACGTCCCATCACACAATCTGGGGGACAGACACATGGTCATGCTCCTCATACCGCTGGTGGAATATCTGTTCACATCCACCGGATATCTATCTCACGGTTCTCAGCTTCTCTACGTATCCGTCTGTCAGCCCAGTCGTGTGGTTTCACACCACTTCCTCCTGGAGACTGCAAGCTCACAACCCCTCCACAGCGCTCTCTCCCCTCATCCTCTTTCCTCAGTTCTACCTCGGGCCTCAGACAGTATTATTTACTCTGAGACTTACACACTGTTGTAGACAACAGAAACGCTGAAATCCTGATGGGGGATGAGTGGGGAGAGAGAGAGTGAAGAAGGAGATTCGCCCTGTTTCTGAATCGGTTACTGTGTTATCGGTCTGTAAGGCGGCAGATTCCCTCCGGATCATATCCCAAGCGTGTATATTGGCAGGCTGCGGAGGAGTTTCTCACTGTATCTCATATCGGGAGTGTGTGATGGGACGGTGTGCAGGGAGATTCACTCTGTGCCTAACGCAGTATGTATGTACTGGGACTATGTTTTGGTACCTTGACACTCTGTCAGATACACAGAAGGTATAACCACTCCAGAGTAAAGCACCCTGCACTCCATAAAATTTCCCTCCAATCCGTCCCATCAAACACACTCTGATTCCGTCACTGAGAGAGTGCTTCCCTGCACACCGTCCATCACGCAATCCAGTGGTCAGACACAGAATGAATATCCCTCTACACCGTCCCATCACTCACTCCACTGGTCTGACACTGAGTGAACGTCCCACCTCACCGTCCCATCACAGACTACTGAGGTCTGATTCAGAGGGAGTCTCCCTCCTCACCGTTACATCACTCACTCCAGGGGTCAGACAGAGAGATAATCTCCCTCAACCTCGTCCATCACATACTCCAGTGGTCAGACACTGAGTGCATCTCCCTCCTCTCCGTTCCATTACACTTTCCAGGTGTCAGACACATGGTGAAGCTCTCACCACAGCGTCCCATCACCCACTCTGGGGGACAGACACATGGTCATGATCCCTCATACCTGTTGGTGGAATATCTACTCACATGCACCGGATATCTATCTCACGGTTCTCAGCTTCTCTACGTACCCGTCTGTCAGCCCAGTATGTGGTTTCACACCACTTCCTCCTGGAGACTGCAAGCTCACAACCCCTCCACAGCGCTCTCTCACCTCATCCTCTTTCCCTCAGTTCTACCTCGGGCCTCAGACAGTATTATTTACTCTGAGACTTACACACTGTTGTAGACAACAGAAACGATGAATTACTGGTGAGTGATGAGAGGGGAGTGAGAGAAGAGGGAGATTCGCACTGTTTCTGAATCGGTTACTGTGTTACCGGTCTGCAAGGCGGCAGATACCCTCAGGAACGTACCCTGAGCGTGTATATTGGCATGCTGCGGAGGTGTTTCTCACTGTATCTCATCCCGGGTGTGTGTGATGGGACGGTGTGGAGGGAGATTCACTCTGTGGCTAACGAAGTATGTATGTACTGGAACTATGTTTTGGTATCTTGACACTCTGTCAGATACACAGAAGGTATAACCACTCCAGAGTAAAGCACCCTGCACTCCATACGATTTCCCTCGAAACCGTCCCATCAAACACTCCCTGATTCCGTCACAGAGAGAGAATCTCCCTCCACTCCGTCCATCACGCAATGCAGTGGTCAGACACAGAATGAATCTCCCTCTCACCCCGTTCCATCACACACTCCGGGGTAAGACACAGATTGAATCTCCCTCCACACCGCACCATCACACTCTCCTGGGGTCAGAATCAGAGTGAATCTCCCTACTCACTCTCACATCACACACTCCGGGTTTCAGACACAATCTCCCTCCACTTCGTCCAGCACATACTCCAGGGGTCAGAGACTGAGTGAGTCTCCATCCTCTACGTACCATTACACACTCCAGGGGTCAGACACATGGTGCAGCTCACTACGCAACGTCCCATCACACAATCTGGGGGACAGACACATGGTCATGCTCCTCATACCGCTGGTGGAATATCTGTTCACATCCACCGGATATCTATCTCACGGTTCTCAGCTTCTCTACGTATCCGTCTGTCAGTCCAGTCGTGTGGTTTCACACCACTTCCTCCTGGAGACTGCAAGCTCACAACCCCTCCACAGCGCTCTCTCCCCTCATCCTCTTTCCTCAGTTCTACCTCGGGCCTCAGACAGTATTATTTACTCTGAGACTTACACACTGTTGTAGACAACAGAAACGCTGAAATCCCGATGGGGGATGAGTGGGGAGAGAAAGAGTGAAGAGGGAGATTCACCCTGTTTCTGAATCGGTTACTGTGTTATTGTTCTGTAAGGCGGCAGATTCCCTCAGATTCTTACCCCGAGCGTGTATATTGGCAGGCTTCGGAGGAGTTTCTCACTGTATCTCATATCGGGAGTGTGTGATGGGACGGTGTGGAGGGAGATTCACTCTGTGCCTAACGCAGTATGTATGTACTGGAACTATGTTTTGGTATCTTGACACAGATACACAGATTGTATAACAACTCCAGAGTAAAGCCACCTGCAGTCCATACAATTTCCCTCTAAACCGTCCCATCAAACACTCCCGGATTCAGTCACACAGAGAGTATGTCCCTCACGCAATGCAGTGGTCAGACACAGAATGAATCTCCCTCTACACCGTCCCATCACACACTCCAGCGGTCTGACACTGAGTGAATTTCCCTCTCACCACGTCCGATCACACACTCCCGGGGTAAGACACAGAGCGAATCTCCCTCCTCACCGTCACATCACACACACCTGGGGTCAGACTCAGAGTGAATCTCCTTCCTCACCGTCCCATCACACACTCCAGGGGTCAGACATAGAGATAATCTCCCTCCACCACGTCCATTACATACTCCAGGTGTCAGACACTGAGTGAATCACCTTCCTCTCCGTTCCATTACACATTCCAGTGGTCAGACATATGGTGAAGCTCCCTCCACTGCGTCCCATCACACACTCTGGGGGTCAGACACGTGGTCATGCTCCTCATACCGTTGGTGTTATAGCTGCTCACATCCACCGGATATCTATCTCACGGTTCCCAGCGTCTCTACGTATCTGTCTGTACAGGCCAGACGTGTGATTTCACACCACATCCTCCCTTAGACTGCAAGCTCACATGGACGGAGTGGAGGGAGATTCACTCTGTGCCTAACGCAGTATGTATGTACTGGGACTATATTTGTGTATGTTGACACTCTGTCGGATAGACAAAAGATATATCCACTCCAGAGAAAAGCACCCTGCACTCCATACCATTTCCCTACAAACGGTCCCATCAAACACTCCCAGATTCAGTCACAGAGAGAGAATCTCCCTCCACTCCGTCCATCACGCTATCCAGTGGTCAGACACAGAGTTAATCTCCCTCTACACCGTCCCATCACAAACTCCAGGAGTCAGAAACAGAGTGACACTCACTCCGCACCGTCCCATCACAAACCCCAGGGGTCAGAAACAGAGTGACACTCCCTCCGCACCGTCCCATCACACACTCCAGGGGTCAGACACAGAGTGAATCTCCCTCCTCACCGTCACATCACACACACCTGGGGTCAGACTCCGAGTGAATCTCCTTCCTCACCGTCCCATCACACACTCCATGGGTCAGACACAGAGTGAATCTCCCTCCACACCGTCCCATCACAAACTCCCGGGGTAAGACACAGAGTGAATCTCCCTCCTCACCGTCACATCACACACACCTGGGGTCAGACTCCGAGTGAATCTCCTTCCTCACCGTCCCATTACACACTCCAGGGGTCAGACACATGGTGAAGCTCCCTCCACAGCGACCCATCACACACTCTGGGGGTCAGACACATGGTCATGCTATCTCATATCGTTGGTGGTACATCTGCTCACATCCACCGGATATCTATCTCACGGTTCTCAGCTTCTCTACGTATCTGTCTGTACAAGCCAGTCGTGTGATTTCACACCACATCCTCCCGTAGACTGCAAGCTCACATGGACGGAGTGGAGGGAGATCCACTCCTGAGAAAAGCACCCTGCACTCCATACCATTTCCCTACAAACGGTCCCATCAAACACTCCCTGATTCAGTCACAGAGAGAGAATCTCCCTCCACTCCGTCCATCACACAATCCAGTGGTCAGACACAGAGTGAATCTCCCTCCACACCGGCGCTTCATACACTCCCGGGTTCGGAGACAGAGTGAATCTCTCTCCTCTCCCTCCCATCACACACTCCGGGGGACAGACACATGGTGAAGCTCCCTCCACAGCGTCCAATCACGTACTCAGGGGGACAGACACATGGTAAAGCTCCCTCATATCGTTGGTGCTATTTCTGCTTACATCCACCGGATATCTATCTCTCTGTTCTTAGCTTATCTAAGTCTCTATTTGTACAGGCCAGTCGTGTGGTTTCACACCACATCCTCCCGTAGACTGCAAGCTCACTACCCCTCCACAGCGCTCTCTACCCTTACCCTCTTCCTCAGTTCTACCAAGGCCCTCAGACTGTATTATTAACTCTGAGACCTACACACTGTGGTAGACAACAGAAACGCTGAATTGCTGGTGAGTGATGAGAGGGGTGAGAGAGAGAGAAGAGGGAGATTCGCACTGTTTCGGAATCGGTTACAGTGTTATCGGTTTTTAAGGCGGCAGTTTCCCGCAGGATCTTACCCCAAGCGTGAATATTGGCAGGCTGCGGAGGAGTTTCTCACTGTATCTCATACCCGGGAGTGTGTGGTGGAATAGTGTGGAGGGAGATTCACTCTGTGGCTAACGAAGTATGTATGTACTGGAACTATGTTTTGGTATCTTGACACTCTGTCAGATACACAGAAGGTATAACCACTCCAGAGTAAAGCACCCTGCACTCCATACAATTTCCCTCCAAACCGTCCCATCAAACACTCCCTGATTCCGTCACAGAGAGAGAATCTCCCACCACTCCGTCCATCACGCAAAGCACTGGTCAGACACAGAATGAATCTCCCTCTACACCGTCCCATCACACACTCCAGTGGTCTGACACTGAGTGAATCTCCCTCTCACCCCGTCCCGTCACACACTCCCGGCGTCAGACACAGAGTGAATCTCCCTCCACACAGCCGCATCACACTCTCCTGGGGTCAGAATCAGAGTGAATCTCCCTACTCACTCTCCCAGCTCACACTCCGGGGGTCAGACACAGAGATAATCTCCCTCCACTTCGACCAGCACATACTCCAGGGGTCAGAGACTGAGTGAGTCTCCATCCTCTCCGTACCATTACACACTCCAGGGGTCAGACACATGGTGCAGTTCACTACGCAACGTCCCATCACACAATCTGGGGGACAGACACATGGTCATGCTCCTCATACCGCTGGTGGAATATCTGCTCACATCCACGGATATCTATCTCACGGTTCTCAGCTTCTCTACGTATCCGTCTGTCAGGCCAGTCGTGTGTTTTCACACCACTTCCTCCTGGAGACTGCAAGCTCACAACCCCTCCACAGCGCTCTCTCCCCTCATCCTCTTTCCTCAGTTCTACCTAGGGCCTCAGACAGTATTATTTACTCTGAGACTTACACACTGTTGTAGACAACAGAAACGCTGAAATCCTGATGGGGGATGAGTGGGGAGAGAGAGAGAGTGAAGAGGGAGATTCGCCCTGTTTCTGAATCGGTTACTGTGTTATTGTGCTGTAAGGCGGCAGATTCCCTCGGATTCTTACCCCGAGCGTGTATATTGGCAGGCTGCGGAGGAGTTTCTCACTGTGTCTCATCCCGGGAGTGTGTGATGGGACGGTGTGGAGGGATATTCACTCTGTGCCTAACGCAGTTTGTATGTAATGGTTCTATGTTTTGGTATCTTGACACTCTGTTAGATACACAGAAGGTATAAGCACTACAGAGTTAAGCACACTGCACTCCATACCATTTCCCTACAAACCGTCCTATCAAACACTCCCTGATTCAGTCACAGAGAGAGAATCTCCCTCCTCTCCGTCCATCACTCAATCCAGTGCTTAGACACCGAGTTAATCTCCCTCTACACCGTCCCATCAAAACTGCAGGGGTCAGACACAGAGTGAATCTCTCTCCTCTCCTTCCCCTCACAGATCCCAGGGGTAAGACACATGGTGAAACTCCCTCATACGGTTGGTGCTATTTCTGCTCACATCCACCGGATATCGATCTCTCTGTTCTTAGCTTCTCTAAATCTCTGTCTGTACAGGCCAGTCGTGTGGTTTCACACCACATCCTCCCGTAGACTGCAAGCTCAATACCCCTCCACAGCGCTCTCTCCCATCACCCTCTTCCTCAGTTCTACCAAGGGGCTCAGACAGTATTATTAACCCTGAGACATACACACTGTTGTAGACATCAGAAACGATGAATTACTGGTGAGCGATGAGAGGGGAGAGAGAGAAGAGGGAGATTCGCACTGTTTCTGAATCAATTACTGTGTTACCGGTCTGCAAGGCGGCAGATACCCTCAGGAACGTACCCGGAGCGTGTATATTGGCAGGCCGCGGAGGTGTTTCTTACAGTATCTCATCCCGGGAGTGTGTGATTGGACGGTGTGGAGGGAGATTCACTCTGTGCCTAACGCAGTATGTATGAACTGGAACTATGTTTTGGTATCTTGACACTCTGTCTGATACACAGAAGGTATATCCACTCCAGAGTAAAGCACCCTGCACTCCATACAATTTCCCTCCAAATGGACCCATCAAACACTCCCTGATTCAGTCACAGAGAGGGAATCTCCCTCCACTCCGACCAACACGCAATCCAGTGGTCAGACACAGAGATAATCTCACTCTACACCGTCCCATCACACACTCCATGGGTCAGACACAGAGTGAATCTCCCTCCACACCGTCCCATCTCAAACTCCATGGGTCAGACACAGAGTGAATCTCACTCCTCACCATCCCATAACACACTCCCTGGTCAGACACAGAGTGAATCTCCCTCCTCACCTTCCCATCACACACTCCCGGGGTCAGACACAGAGTGAATCTCCCTCCGCTTCGACCATCACATACTCCAGGGGTCAGACTCTGAGTGAATCTCCCTCCACACTGTCCCATCACAAACTCTGGGGATCAGACACATGGTCATGCTCACTCATACCGTTGGTGTTATATCTGCTCACATCCACCGGATATCTATCACACGGTTCTCAGCTTCTCTGCGTCTCTGTCTACATAGGCCAGTCGTGTCGTTGCACACCACTTCCACCTGGATATTGCAAGCTCACAAGCCCTCCACAGCGCCCTCTCCCCTCACCGTCTGTCCTCAGTTCTACCTAGGGCCTCAGACAGTATTATTAACACTGAGACCTACACACTGTTGTGGACAACAGAAACGCTGAATTGCTGGTGGGTGATGAGATGTGAGAGAGGGAGTGAAGAGGGAGATTCGCTCTGATTCTGAATCGGGTACTGTGTTATCGGACTGTAAGGAGGCAGATTCACTCAGGACCTTGCCCCGAGCGTGAAAATTGGCAGGCTGCGGAGGAGTTTCTCTCTGTATCTCACCCCGGCAGTTAATAACGGGACGATGCAGAGAGAGATTCGCTCTGTGACTAACGCAGTATGTATGTACTGGGACTATATTTTTGTATGTTGACACTCTTTCGGATACACAAAAGATATATCCACTCCAGAGTAAAGCACCCTGCACTCCATACCATTTCCCTACAAATTGTCCCATCAAACACTCCCTGATTCAGTCACACAGAGAGAATCTCCCTCCACTCCGTCCATCACGCAATCCAGTGTTCAGACACAGAGTGAATCTCCCTCTGCACCGTCCCATCACAAACTCCAGGGGTCCGACACAGAGTGAAGTTCCCTCCACACCGGCACATCAAACACTCCCGTGTTCGAAGACAGAGGGTATCTCCCTCCTCTTGCTCCCCTCACACACTCCAGGGGTCAGACACATGGTGAAGCTCCCTCCACAGCGTCCAATCACATACTCTCGGGGACAGACACATTGTAAAGCTCCATAATACCGTTGCTGTTATTTCTGCTCACATCCACCGGATATCTATGTCATTGTTCTTAGTTTCTCTATGTCTGTATCTGTACAGGCCAGTCGTGTGGTTTCACACCACATCCTCCCGTAGACTGCAAGCTCACAACACCTCCACAGCGCTCTCTCTCCTCATCCTCTTCCTCAGTTCTACCAAGGCCCTCAGAAAGTATTTTTAACTCTGAGACCTGCACACTGTTGTAGACAACAGAAACGCTGAATTGCTGGTGAGAGATGAGAGGGGAGAGAGAGAGAGAGAGAGAGAGAGAGAGAGAGAGAGAGAGAGAGAGAGAGAGAGAGAGAGAGAGAGAAGAGTGAGATTCGCACTGTTTCTGAATCGGTTACTGTGTTATCGGTCTGTAAGGCGGCAGATTCCCTCCGGATCATATCCCAAGCGTGTATATTGGCAGGCTGCGGAGGAGTTTCTCACTGTATCTCATATCGGGAGTGTGTGATGGGACGGTTTGGAGGGAGACTCACTCTGTGCCTAACGCAGTATGTATGTACTGGGACTATGTTTTGGTACCTTGACACTCTGTCAGATACACAGAAGGTATAACCACTCCAGAGTAAAGCACCCTGCAATCCATAAGATTTCCCTCCAAACCGTCCCATCAAACACACTCTGATTCCGTCACTGAGAGAGAACTTCCCTCCGCTCCGTCCATCACGCAATCCACTGGTCAGACACAGAATGAATCTCCCTCTACTCCGTCCCATCACTCACTCCAGTGGTCAGACACAGAGACAATCTCCCTCAACCTCGTCCATCACATACTCCAGTGGTCAGACACTGAGTGCATCTCCCTCCTCTCCGTTCCATTACACTTTCCAGGTGTCAGACACATGGTGAATCTCTCACCACAGCGTCCCATCACCCACTCTGGGGGACAGACACATGGTCATGCTCCCTCATACCGTTGGTGGAATATCTACTCACATGCACCGGATATCTATCTCACGGTTCTCAGCTTCTCTACGTATCCGTCTGTCAGCCCAGTCGTGTGGTTTCACACCACTTCCTCCTGGAGACTGCAAGCACACAACCCCTCCACAGCGCTCTCTCCCCTCATCCTCTTTCCTCAGTTCTACCTCGGGCCTCAGACAGTATTATTTACTCTGAGACTTACACACTGTTGTAGACAACAGAAACGATGAATTACTGGTGAGTGATGAGAGGGGAGTGAGAGAAGAGGGAGATTCGCACTGTTTCTGAATCGGTTACTGTGTTACCGGTCTGCAAGGCGGCAGATACCATCAGGAACGTACCCTGAGCGTGTATATTGGCATGCTGCGGAGGTGTTTCTCACTGTATCTCATCCCGGGAGTGTGTGATGGGACGGTGTGGAGGGAGATGCACTCTGTGCCTAACGCAGTATGTATGTACTGGAACTATGTTTTGGTATCTTGACACTCTGTCAGATACACAGATTGTATAACAACTCCAGAGTAAAGCCACCTGCATTCCATACAATTTCCCTCCAAACCGTCCCATCAAACACTCCCTGATTCAGTCACACAGAGAGAATGTCCCTCACGCAATGCAGTGGTCAGACACAGAATGAATCTCCCTCTATACCGTCCCATCTCACACTCCAGCGGTCTGACACTGAGTGAATTTCCCTCTCACCACGTCCGATCACACACTCCCGGAGTAAGGCACAGAGCGAATCTCCCTCCTCACCGTCACATCACACACACCTGGGTTCAGACTCAGAGTGAATCTCCTTCCTCACCGTCCCATCACACACTCCAGGGGTCAGACACTGAGTGAATCTCCTTCCTCTCCGTTCCATTACACATTCCTGTGGTCAGACATATGGTGAAGCTCCCTCCACTGCGTCCCATCACACACTCTGGGGGTCAGACAAATGGTCATGCTACCTCATATCGTTGGTGGTACATCTGCTCAGAGCCACCGGATATCTATCTCACGGTTCTCAGCTTCTCTCCGTATCCGTCTGTCAGTCCAGTCGTGTGATTTCACACCACATCCTCCCTCAGACTGCAAGCTCACATGGACGGAGTGGAGGGAGATTCACTCTGTGCCTAACGCAGTATGTATGTCCTGGGACTATATTTGTTTATGTTGAAACTCTGTCGGATACACAAAAGATATATCCACTCCAGAGTAAAGCACCCTGCACTCCGTACCATTTCCCTACAAACGGTCCCAACAAACACTCCCTGATTCAGTCATAGAGAGAGAATCTCCCTCCACTCCGTCCATCACACTATCCAGTGGTCAGACACAGAGTTAATCTCCCTCTACACCGTCCCATCACAAACTCCAGGGGTCAGACACAGAGTGACACTCCCTCCGCACCGTCACATCACACAATCCAGGGGTCAGACACAGAGTGAATCTCCCTCCACTCCGTACCATCACAAACTCCAGGGTTTAGACACAGAGTGAATCTCCCTCCACAACGGTACATCATACACTCCCGGGTTCGGAGACAGAGTGAATCTCTCTCCTCTCCCTCCCATCACACACTCCGGGGGTCAGACACATGGTGAAGCTCCCTCCACAGCGTCCAATCACGTACTCAGTGGGACAGACACATGGCAAAGCTCCCTCATACCGTTGGTGTTATTTCTGCTCACATCCACCGGATATCTATCTCTCTCTTCTTAGCTTCTCTAAGTCTCTATCTGTACAGGCCAGTCGTGTGGTTTCACACCACATCCTCCCGTTGACTGCAAGCTCACTACCCCTCCACAGCGCTCTCTCCCCTCACCCTCTTCCTCAGTTCTACCAGGGCCCTCAGACTGTATTATTAACTCTGAGACCAACACACTTGTAGACAACAGAAACGCAGAATTGCTGGTGAGTGATGAGAGGGGCGAGAGAGTGAGAAGAGTGAGATTCGCACTGTTTCCGAATCGGTTACTGTGTTATCGGTCTTTAAGGCGGCAAATTCACTCAGGATCCTACCCCGAGCGTGTGTAGTGGCAGGCAGCGGAGGGGTTTCTCTCTGTATCTCACTCCGGGAGTGTGTGACGGAACGGTTTGGAGGGAGATTTACTCTGTTTCTGACTCAGGGAGTGTGTGATGCGACTGTGTGGAGTGAGATTCACTCATTGTCTGATCCCGGGAGTGTGTGATGGGACGGTGTGGAGGGGGATTCACTCTGTGCCTGACCCCGGGAGTGTGTGATGGGACGGTGTGGAGTGAGATCCACTATGTGCCTGACCACGGAGTGCGAGATGGGACGGTGTGTAGGGAGATTCACTCTGTGTCTGACCCCGGGAGAGTGATTGCAGAGGGTGTTCGGAAATTCTCTCTATGTCTGACAACAGGACTATTTGATGGGACCGTGCAGAAGAGCTGCACTCTGTCTCTAACCCGACGAAACTGTGTGATCGGTCAGTTCGGAGGGATCTCCACTTTACAACTGACGCCGGGAATGTGAGATGGGCCGGCGTGAAGGGATCTACATTCTCTGTCTGACTACCGGCGGATATAATTTACGGTGCAGTGAGATTGTCAATGTTCCTTGGTGTTATTTTCCAGAGAAGGCAATATGTCGAAGCAATTATTTTCTAACACTGATATAACCGAGCCCCCTCTCATTGAGAAGACGTCAGAGGAACAGATTGCCCTTTGTAGTACTTATCAAAGAAACCTGACATTTAGATATTGAAGTTCACAGGAAACCAACAAACGCTGAGTGCTGTTTGCGGTTTGACTCTCTTCACCCATTGGAACATTAGCTGGGGGTTGTCAGTATTTCAGAGAAGTATTGAAAGCTTGCGTTTACACATAGGGCAGTCACACAGACAGCAAAAAATAAAAATAGCATGATTTCAGTCCAGCAGACGGGGTTCAAATTATCTCTCAAAAACTTTCCACCACCTTCTGTCTATAATTTTTTGTATCTGCGTCCCTCCCTCTCCCCTCACTATTTCCCTGATTCTCTCCCATGAATGCCTCTAACCCGCATCAATTTCACTCCAGCTATCTCCTTTTATCCTCTACTCTCTCTCTCCTCTGCCTTTCTATCTCACTGCCCTCCTCCTTCTATTTTTGTCTCCCAACCCTCTCTAACACACGTGCCTCTTCCCACTCTCTACCTCTCACAATGAACGTGTGTGTGTGTGTGTGTGTGTGTGTGTGTGTGTGTGTGTGTGTGTGTGTGTGTGTGTGTGTGTGTGTGTGTGTGTGTGTGTGTGTGTGTGGTGCTAGTTGCTGACAGAAGTTGGGTGGCTCTGCTTAACGTTCTGTGACTCAGATACATTTGTACCGAATTACTGAAATTACTAGGCTTACCTGTAGACCTTCTCTAAATCCATCTACCCATCTGATGGTCTCTTAAAAGACACTATCGTATCCGACTCCACCACCGTTCCCGGCAGCCATTTCCAGGTACTCAACTTTTTCTGAGTAAAAAGCATACCCCTGACATCCCCTCTGTACCTGCTTCCCAGCTCCTTAAACCAGTGTCCTCTTGTGGCAACCATTTCAGCCCTGGAATTAAAAGACATTGACTATCCACAGGATTAATGCGTCTCATTAACTTTTCCACCTCTGTCCGGTCACCTCTCGGCCTCCGTCGGTCCAAGGATAAAAGGCAAAGTTCACTTAACCTATTGTCATAAGGAATGCTCCTCAATCGAGGAAACATCTCTCCAAATCTCTGCACGCTTCCTATGGCTTCCAGATCCCTCCCGTAATGAGGCGTCAAGAACAGAGCCCAGTACTCCGAGTTGGGTCTGGTCAGGGGCTCGGAACCCAATGTCTCCCTGATCTTCCACATTGCTAAGATTTTTAGGATTAATACAATATTCTGCCATCGTTTTGATATACCGAACTGAAACACTTCACAGGTAACTGGGTTGAACACCGTCTGCTCCGTCTCAGACAGGTTTTACAACCAATCAATGCCCCTGCTGTCACCTTTGACATCCCTCTACATAATCCACAACTTGCATTTGTACATTTCTTCATCCACTTACCAACGAGTGAGGTAAACTCACTGGTCTAAAATTTCCTGGGCTAAACCTACCCCCTTTCGTGAATAAAAGAGCAACATCCATAACACTCTACTCCCGTCTTCACTGATGATTCAAAGACCATTACCAAAGGCTCAGCTAACTCCACTCTCGCCTCCCATGTAGTCCCAAGAGAGAGAGAGAGAGAGATGAGAGAGAGAGAGAGAGAGAAGAGAGAGAGAGAGAGAGAGAGAGAGAGAGAGAGAGAGAGAGAGAGAGAGAGAGAGAGAGAGAGAGAGAGAGAGAGAGAGAGAGAGAGAGAGAGAGAGAGAGAGAGAGAGAGAGAGAGAGAGAGAGAGAGAGAGAGAGAGAGAGAGAGAGGAGAGAGAGAGAGAGAGAAAGAGAGAGAGAGAGAGAGAGAGAGAGCGAGACGGGGTTTGCCACGGGGGTGTGTAATGGGACGGGGTGGAGGTAGCTGCACTCTGGGTCCTACAGCGACATTGTCTGATGGGAAGGTGTGGAGGGAGTATCACTGTGTCTGACCCCGGGAGTGTGTGATGGGACGGTGTGGAGGGAGATCCTTCCTCCCTCGCTATGTCACAGGTAATTTTGGGGAGTATGAAGGAGAGATGATGACTAGTATTCCACCTGACTCCTTCCACTGGATGTCTGTCACGAGGATCTGAGCTTCTCCACATCTCTGTATGCACAGGCCGGTCATGTGGTTCCACACCACTTGCTTCAATATCTTCAATCTTAACACCATCTCCCTGGCCTCTTCTCTCCTTCCCTTCCTTGCTCTTCTCGAAGCACATTATCCGGTCACACAGACACATACCATCTCCGAGAGGCACACTCAAATCTGTTAGGGGAAGGCAGGAGGGAGAGCGGCTCTGGAGTATTTCTCGACTCCATTAGAGTGTGCAGCGAGAGTGCCGAAGGTATTTTAATCTCTGAACCATAGTCAGCGTGGACTCCACTCCATTTAGTGTCCTCTAACTCACCACCGATATACTCCCAAATCCAGCCTCTAGCTATACAGCACCACTCCCCTACACACGCACTCTAACCCACAAATCTCTCTGTTTCCCGCATACTCTAGTCCTCTCCCTTTCGACACAAAACTCCTTTCTCTTCTGCTCTACTGCCTCTATTTCACCTGCTCTCTCTACACCGTCTCACTTTCCGTATCCCATGCCTCTCTCACTATCCGTGAAACTCTCCTTCCACTATAGTTCATAATAAACTTCGCAGCCCCCCTCCCACCTCCCTACGCACCTTACTCTCTGTAACACAGGCAATTGTTGTGAGGATGAGGGAGAGATGACGTCTGGTAATACACCTCGCCCCTCCACTGGATATCTATCATCAGGATCTGAGCTCCACAGCTCTGTATGCACAGGCCGGTCGTGTGGTTCCACACCACTTGTTTCAGTATCTGCAATCTTAATACCCTTTCTCTCGCCTCTTCTCTCCTCGGCATTCTTGTTGTTCCCGCAGCACACAGTCCGTTCACAACACATACATACCATCTCCGAGAGGCACACAATTAGTGACGGTGGGAACGTCGAAATGCCGGACATTGGAGTGGGAAGAATGAAGGAGGGAGAGGGTCCGCTCACTTTTTCCGACTAGTAGTAGGATAATATGTTAGGGCTTTCTCTGGTAAGCCGACCCTGGACATGTGGTGGGACTTTGTGGCCTCCGCAGGGTTCCTCAAATTCCACAACCATTGGCGCACTCTATCTTCTCTTCTTTGTTCCATGACTCTTTCACCCTGTCTCTCTTTCTCTCTTTCTCTCACTCCATTCTCTCTCACCACATACCTCTACCATTTTTCTCTCTCCCACCTTACCCCCTCTGGCATCTCTTTTTTTCTATCTTACCCCCAAACACATTTGAACTCCCTTCTCTCATTCTCTTCCCAGCCACCAACGTCCATGTCACCAAAAATCTAGAGAAACCTGCTATCTCATCCACCCTTTGCACCCCGAATTCAGCTGACTGCATTTATCCCGTCTCATCCGCATTTCCGGTTGGGAGGAGGAAGAATGGTATGGGGCAGTTTAGCCCGGGATAGCCAGTCGTCAGTCAGATTCTGTCTCCTTTCTATTACCCCCCCCCCCGTTCATATCCCAACATCCCTACTTTCTTCACTCCTGCATTCAACACCCCTTAACTTGCACCACATCGTTCCGATTTCCCGTTTACCTTCTCCTTCCTATTTTCGTCTACCTCACTTCCTCCTTCTCTCCCTTTCCCAAAGTCGCCCGCATACGCTCCTTCTCCCCTCCTTACCTTCCCTCCATCCCTACCACCTCCCAGTCTCTCTTTTTCCTTCAACCCAACCTCCCTCCCAATCACATACCCTCCCCTACACATCTTCATACCCCTTCCTCCTCTTCCTTCCCCGATCCTCATGCACCTCCGTTCTCCTCACTTTCACTATCCCCTTTTCCACAAACCACCATCCTCTCTCCCTCTTATTTTTCACTCTGCTGCTGTACCTCAACCTCTTCGTACTCTCACCCTACCTGAAGTCACCTCTTTCTCTCATCCCCCTTTCTTAACCTTCCCCTTCCCCTTCCTCCAAATATCCACACTACAGCCCTTCGCCTTGGTCTTCCTGTCCCTCTTCGCTCTCCCCACACACCTGTTCCTCTTTCTTTATCCGAACCCTCTCTATACCTCTTCCCCATCCTTGTTCCTCACTCCCCTTCTCTCCCTATCCCTATGTCCCATCCAATGCATCCATCCCTCCAGGAAGGGAGAGAGAAGTGAGTTTTGCAATGGAGGGACGAATGATTGTGCAGAGGGTACCGGATGTGGGAATGAAGATAGGGAGATGAGGTACATGTAAGCAATATGTCAGGGGGTTACATTCATGGGAGCGAAGTGGAGGGTGTAGATGGGTGGGAAGAAATGAATGTTTCGAGAGGGGGAAGCAAAGGGCAACAATACAGAAGGAGGTAAAATCATGGTGGCGGGTCTGAGGAGCGATGGTTGTGGGATTATCCCTGGGACGTGGTGGAAACTCTGATCACTCTGGAGTAAAGGGTGTCGGTGGGGCTGAGAACACAGGCTAGCTAATCCTCTCCCTAACGTCGTGGTTCCTCGCTCAGATTGAGGAGGATATTCTGATAGAGGGAGAGTGGTGAGGAGGGGGTGGGAATGGTCTCGGGTTGGCTAACAATTGGGAGAGTTTTGAGAGTTCACCCTTTCCTCGAATCCTGCCGACTCTGTCTGTCTGTGCAGGCTTGGGAAATCCAGTCAGGAGTGCCCCGGAAAGGGACGGCGCACAGCAAGGTGAGGGTCTGTGCATTCCTCTCCATCTCCGTCTCCTATTCACTGCACCAACTCCTCTACAAATTCCCCCACTCTCCCTGCCTCCCACTCTCGCTTTGCACTCAGATTCTCTTCCCACACTGCCTCCCTCTCAGTCTTCCTCTACTCCGTTCCCTTCAATCTGCCTCCTCCTCTTCTCTCCCTCTCCATCCTCATGCTTCTACCTCTCTGTCTCGTTCTCTCTCCTTCCCTACCCACCGTCTATGCCCTACCTATACTTTTTCCTTCGTCTTTCTCCATACCCGGCTCATCGACTCCCCCACTGTGGCATCTGCGTCTCTCCCTATCAACTTCCTTTCTCCAACCATTGCTAAATTCAACTTCCCCTTCTCCTCCCATCTCCTTTTCTGTTGCCTTTCTCTCTCTCGGAATACCCTCAGTCTTCACTCTCCCTTCTCTTTTACCTCCTTACCTCCCTACCCATCTCTATCCATTTGCCCTTTCGCACTCTCGCTCTCTCTCCACATCGTCCATCCTTTTCTCTACCCTTCCTTTGGCCTTTACTACTCTCTCCCTCTCTCTCTATCCAGCTGCTCAATGGGGTAGAGTTTGTCAAGTGTGTCCAGGAAGGATTCCTGTCACAGTCTGTTGACAGGCCGACTAGGGGGAATGCCATACTAGATCTAGTATTAGGTAACGAAACAAGTCAGGTCACAGATCTCTCAGTGGGTGAGCACCTGGGGAACAGTGAACACTGCTCCCACGCCTTTAGCATCATCATGAAAAAAAAATCAGACAGGCCAGGAAATTTTTTAATTGTCGGATGGGAAAATTATGAGGCTATGAGGCTAGAACTTGCGGGTGTAAATCGGGGTGATGCTTCAGCAGGGAAATGTACTATGAACATGTGCTCGATGTTTATGGATCTCTCGCAGGATGTTATGGATTAATTTGTCCCGGTGAGGATGATAAAGATTGGTTGGGTGAAGGAACCATGGGTAACAGACGAGGTGCAGAATCTCGCCAGGTGGAAGAAGGCAGCATACATGAGGTTTTGGAAACAAGGACAGAAGGGGCTATAGACGAAAATACGGTAGCAAGAAAGGAGCTTAGGAAGGGGCTGAGGAAACCAAGAATTGGACATGAGAAGGCCCTGGCGAGTCGAGTAAAGGAAAACCCCAAGGCATTCTCCAATTATATTAGGAACAAAAGAATGACAGGAGTAAAGGTAGGACCGATTAGGGATAAGGGTGGGAAGTTGTGTCTGGAGTCTGTAGAGGTGAGCGAGTTCCTCAATGAATACCTCTCTTCGGTATTTACCAATGAGAGGGAACTTTATGACGGTGAACGCAATATGAGTGAGGTTGATGTTTCAGAGCTTGTCGATATTAATGGAGAGGAGGTGTTTGAGTTGTTAAAATACAGGAGGGCGGACTGGTCCACGGATCCTGACGGAATATCCCCCAGGCTGCTCCACGACACGAAGGAAGAGATTGCTGAGCTTCTGGCTGGGATCTTTATGTCCTCTTTGCCAACGGGAATGGCACCGGAGGATTGCAGTGAGGCGAATGCTGTCCCGTTGTTCAAAAATTTTGTAGGGGTAGTCCGGCTAATTATAAACCAGTGAGCCTTACGTCTGAGGTGGGAAAGCTGTTGGAAAAGATTCTTAGAGATGGGATCTATGGGCATTTAGAGAATCATGGCTGAGCAGGGACAGTCAGCATGGATTTGTGAAAGGCGGTTCGTGTCTCAAAAGCCTGCTACAGTTCTTCGAGGAGAAGATTAGGCATATAGATGAGGGTAGTGCAGTGGATGTGATCTAAATGGATTTTGGTAAGGCATTTGGCAAGGTGCCAAACGGTAGGCTTATTCTGAATCTCAGAAGGCATGGGATTCCGGGAGCTTTAGCCAGGTGGATTCACAATTGGGTTTACTCTTTGGAGAGAAGGCGGATGAGATGAGACATGATAGAGGTGTACAAGCTATTAAGAGGAATAGACACAGAGGACAGCCAGAGCCTCTTCCCCAGGGCACCACTGCTCAGTACAAGAGCACATGGCTTTACGGTCAGGATTGGGAAGTTCAAGGGCGATGTCAGAGGAAGATTTATTTTTACTCAGAGAGTGGTTGATGCGTGGAATGCACTGCCTGAGCCAGTGGTGGAGACAGATACACTAGTGAAATTTAAGAGACTACTAGACAGTAATGTAGAGGAATTTAAGGTGGGGGGATATATGGGAGGCAGGGTTTAAGAGTCGGCACAACATTGTGGGCTGAAGGGCCTGAAATGTGTAGTGATATTCATTGTTCTATTAATTCCAGTTGCAAAGGTTGGATGGGCAAGCCGGTGTTTCTAGATCGGGGCGACACGGGTGCTGGTGTTTGAGAGGAGAAGGAGAGAGGGGCAAACAAATGGGGATGAGGTAAGATAACGGGGAAGCGGTGAGAGTTGGGTAAGATGGGAGAGAAGTGGCGAGAGGAATTGTGGAGTGAAATGATTGAGAGAGTAGGGAGTGAGCGAAAGAGAGAGAGAGAAAGTCATGGAACAAAGAACAGTAGATAGAGTGCACCACTGAAAGGATGAGTTGGAGAAACCACTTTACTGCGAAAGGGGGATCCCTCACCTCGGCGGTCTTTTCGGAGTTTGCCTTCGAGTTTGGTTTCACGCAGACAGAGCGTCTGCACCCCCGGAGATGAGCAGGAGCAGTGGGAGCGTCCGACACGTAAACCAGGAACCAACAAGTGGATGCAAATCTCCAGGACAATAGAGTGACACAAATCCCTCCGGCATTCCATCCTTCCCAAATCCTAATTTCCTTCTATACTTCCTTCCATTCCTTTCCTCTCTCACACCCTTTGACTGCTCATTCCCTCTATCGTCTAAATTATTTTTCCCTCAACCTTTCCCTTCTGCACTCTTCTTTCTTCTGTACCACTCCCCCTACCATCCTCTCCGTTTCCTATAATTCCTTGTCTCTCTCTTCCTCCCATTCACGCTCCAAACCCCACTTTACTCCCTCTCTCTCCCAATCGCCTCCTCCTCTATATTTCCTCCCATCTAACTCGTCACCTCCGGTTTCTCCATCTCCATCACTTTTACTTTGCACTCTCTCCCAACACTCCCTCTTCTCTCCTTCCCTCTGCCTACTCAGTCCACAGCCAAACAGTTCCATCCCTTTCTGCCGAAACCCAATCTTCCCCCACTCTCCTTCTCCCTCTCGCTCCACACTCTTACCACAGTTAGCCCCGCCACTCTCATATCAATCGAACACCCACTCGCACACCCTCATACGCCCTCCAGCCCCACTGCCGCCTCCCCACCCGCTGCTCTCTGTTCCTCTCTCTATCAGCTGTTCATCTTGTGTTAGTTGTTGTTGGTCTGCCTGTTTTGTCAAGACGGGCTTGCTCTGACAACTGTTGCTTCCCCTATTCAGCTCAGAGACACTGGGAATCCTCGACAGGATGGACGACAGTGAGACTTATATGAATGTGAAATTCAGAAAAACGGACGCATGGTCTCCTTCCCAAGGTGAGTGGGGCAGAAATTCCGAGGGAGGCAGTTTCAATTACTTTTAGACCAGGAGGGCGTGTAATGGATCGGTGTGGAAGAAACCGCACTTTGTGTCTAACCCTGCTCGTCAATGATGGTACAGTGTGGAAGAAAATTCACTCTGTCTCTGACCCCTGGAGTTTGCGATCGAATGATGTGGAGGGAACTTCAATCCGTGTCAGACACCGGGAGTGTGTGATGGGACGGTGTGGAGGGAGTTTCACCCTATGTCTGACCCCGGGAGTGTTTGATGGGATGGTGTGGAGGGAGATTCACTCTGTGTCTGTCCCCGGGAGTGTGTGATGGGACGGTGTGGAGGGAGTTTCACCCTATGTCTGACCCCGGGAGTGTTTGATGGGACGGTGTGGAGGGAGTTTCACCCTATGTCTGACCCCGGGAGTGTTTGTTGGGATGGAGTGGAGGGAGTTGCACCCTATGTCTGACCCCGGGAGTGTTTGATGGGACGGTGTGGAGGGAGTTTCACCCTATGTCTGTCCCCGGGAGTGTTTGATAGCTCGGTGTTAAGGGAGCCTCACTGTGTTTCTGAGCCAGGGAGTGTGTCGTGTGACGGTGCGGAGAGAGCTTTACTCTATGTCTCAACTTGGGTGTTGGACAGTGTGAATGGAGAATCACTCTGTGGCTGACCCCGGGAGTGTGTGATGGGACGGTGTGGAGGGAGCATCACTCTGTGGCTGACCCCGGGAGTGTGTGATGGAAGATGCGGAGACACTCTATGACTGACCACAGAATGATGCGATGGCGCAGTACGGAGTCGTTCACACTGTTTCAGGTGTAGCACTGGTGATGCTTCACTCTAGAGGGAAGATAATTGTGGCTGTCCCCGGGAGTATGTGATGAGACAATGTTAAGGGGATTGCACTCTCTGTCAGACCCCGGGAGTGTGTGATGGGACAGTGTGATCAGACAGTTTCTGACCCTCACTTCTCTGCTCCCAGCTGAAGCTGATGTATCGTCCCTGGCACCTGATGTCAGGAGTCTCTCTGAGCCCCGGGTCCAGAGAGATGGAAGTCAGTTTCATCGCTGTTAGTTTGACGGTGTTTATCTGATGGGTCCACTCCTGTCGAGAGATCTTCGGGCAAGAGCGCCATGAATCCTGACGATTCTCTGTTTGAGGATGTCAGAAGATATTCCTCGGACTGGCGACTAGGAGGGAGCACTGTGAGGGGTTGGGGCATCAGTGGGGATGGTGCGCTTTGGGAGGGGCGGAGTGCAGGGAACTTCCTGGGTTGGCGGTATCGAAGGACCGCTGTGGATCGGGGTGAAGAAAGTGGTGAGGGATGATAGAATGTCATGGGAGGGGCAGTACTGTGATAGTGCCGTGGTAGGGGCTGTGTGGTGGAAGTGTCACTGAGGAGGGGCAGCTGAGAGTTCGAAGGATGGAACGCTGTGGGTTTGCAGATCAATAAGGAACGTTGTGTGGAGGCGGTGATGAGAGAGCGTTGTGTAAAATTTTGTGATCATCTCTCTCTTCTTTCAATCTCTACAATCTCTCCTCTCTCTCCCTTCTCTCCCCGCTCCCTCTTCTCTCTCCGAAATCAAGCCTTCCCTTCCTTCCTCTTTTTCTCCCTTTCTCTCCCATCCTGTCTCTCCTGCTCTGTCCCCTCTTATCCCCTCTACCACTCTTTGCCCTTTTCTAATCCACTCTCCCCTCCCTCGACATCATCTCATCCTCCCTCATCTCATCCTCTGTTCCCTTCTCTGCATTCTCCCCTCTCCCCTCACTACACATCCTCTCTATCGGCACCTCCACTCTACCTTCCCACTCTCTCCTGCTTCCTACCTCCCCATTCCCTGCGTCTGACTTTATCTTTCCTCACTCACTCTGACCCTCCCTCTCCACACTCGCTTGTTTTTTTTCCCCACTGTCCACCCATCTCGCAACCTCTTTCAACGCTTCCCCTTTCTCTCTTCCCTCTCTGTTTTCCCGCATTCTGAATCCTCTCCCCAGGCAACATTCCACCGGTCTCCCACTCTCACTCTCCCCTTTGCATTGTTCCCCGCTCTATCGCTCCCTTTGTCTCTCGCACTTCGCTCATGCACGGCTGAACCACCCCATCCATCAACTTTACACTCTCTCCCCGTGTTTCTCCCCTCTCTTCTCATTCCCCATCATTCCCTCTCGCAATCTCCTACCCCACTCACTCCACTTACCACCTCTCCCGGTACTCTCGCTTCCCCTCTCTCTGCATCTCGCTGTCCCCCATTCTCTAACACTCTCTCTCACATTCTCTCGATATATCTCCCAGGCGGTCTGACCTGCACATACTCAGAGCTGAACTTTCGGAAAGATAAACCCCACATCGTGAACGATGAAGATCCTTCCATCGCCTCGGGACCCGGCCAGTTGCCAGTCACTGCACAGACAGGTCAGAATTCTTCAATAATGACGTTATTTCCGAGGTGTCGCGTGTCATACCCCCTCGTGCCCAAGTTTCTAATGCATCAGCCGCGACTGTTTCTCTGTCAACAACTCCCATAGACTGACCACCATCACTTTCCCGTCTCATCTTAGACCTGTGCGCTTTTTCTCCTCTATTCCCCAAACCCAGGGAAAATAACAAGTGGGCATTCGCTTTGTCTGTACCCTTCGTGACTTTAGAAACCCCTGAAAGTTCACCCCTACGCTACAAGGAATAACGTCGCTCCCAACTCACCCTCTCTTCATAACTCAGTCCCTGGAGTGCCGGCAAAATCTTCCTCTGCACCCTTTTGGCCCTACTTGGCTGCGCCGAACCTTTTGTCTACCTAGTCCCTCTAAACTGGGCCTGGACTATATGCCGGCGGACACTTCTCATGCATGTACCTATCCAAATTCTCCTTAAATGTTAATAGTTAGCGCGCATTTAACACTTCATCTGGCAGCGCATTCCACACTCCCACTATTCTCAGTGTGAAGAAATCCTCCACTAATGAGCACATTAAACTTTCTCTACTTCACCCTTAACACATGCCCTCTGTTTTTTAATCTTCCTACCCTCATTGGGAAAAACCTGCTTGCATTCACTCTACTTATATCCATCATAAATTTATATACCTCCATCAAATCTCCACTCATTCTTCTACGCTCCAGGGAATCAAGTCCTAACCTATTCAACCTTTCTCTTCTTCTCAAATCCAGTCAAAATCCTTGTAAACCCTCTTTGCATTCTTTCAAACTTATTAATATTCTTCCTGTATTTCGATGACCAAAACTGCACACAACACCCCTCACCAATGCCTTATACAATCTCACCATAACATTCGACATCCTATACTCAATACTTTGATTTATAAAGGCCAATAAAACAAAAGCTGAGGAGGGGGCACTGAGATGTCGAAGGAGGGAACGCTGTGGGATGGCAGATGGATAAGGAACGTTGTGTGGAAGCGGTGATGAAGGAGCGCTGTGTAATTTTTTTTTTAATTTTGTAATCATCTCTCTCCTCTTTCAAATTATACAATCTTTCCTCTCTCTCTTCCGTTATTTCCCTTCTCCCTCCTCAGTCTCAAGCCATATTCTTACCCTC
>NW_026779616.1:377517-464026 GCF_030144855.1 Hypanus sabinus
CTTTCTGCCTTGATAAAGAACCATTCAGTGTAGCCGCAGGCTTTCGGCACTTCTCCGAAATACTGTTAAACCCCATCTTATGTTCTACTTGGAGATGAGAGTCAAACCGTAGATACCGGTCAGCGTTCAGCGTACGTTTTTTTTTTCTCCTGTAAACTTCAATATTCAGACACTCATTTTATTTTTACACGCAGCATAGTCTAAAAAGAGTAATCTGTTCTTCGCAACTGCTCCTGGTGTAAATATGGAAATTTGAAATTTGGTGCAGATTTAAGAGAGAGAGAGAGAGAGAGAGAGAGAGAGAGAGAGAGAGAGAGAGAGAGAGAGGAGAGAGAGAGAGAGAGAGAGAGAGAGAGAGAGAGAGAGAGAAGAGAGAGAGAGAGAGAGAGAGAGAGAGAGAGAGAGAGGGAGAGAGAGAGAGAGAGACTGTGAGGAGATGTTCATTTCACTCGGAGGGAGGGGGTTCGCTTGCTTCGGTGGGTGTTGGGTGTTTGTCCCTGGGACCGTGTTTTCCTGCTCACAGAGGGTCTGAATCCCCAGCGATGAGCAGCGAAGTGAGAGGGTCCGACGGTCAAACCATGAACCAGCTGTGGGTGGGGGGATGTAGAGGGGTAGATATTTCTCCGGGACAAATCCTGCCGTCTTTCACTCCTACTCTAATCATTGCATCCCTGTCTAATCCCCATCTACCACACCTTACTCACACCCTTCTCTTTCTAAACCCCTCCAACATCCCTTCCTTGCGTCCCTCGTCCCTCTCTGTAGAACTCTCTCTCCTCCCTCTCATACTGTTCGCCCCCTGCATGTCCCTTTCTATCTTAACCTACCCGTCAGCCTGTACTCTGCTTTTTCCCTCTCAACCCTAAATTCTCGTCAAATACACCCGCTGTTCCCCTCCTCGATACTCATTCTCTCCTACATCTGACACTCCCCAACTTAATCACTGCTCCTCCATCTCCGCCACCATCACCCATTTATCTCTTTGACATCCCCCATACTCCATCATTCTCCCGTCCCTCTCTGTCTTCCCACTCTCACATCTCCAGCCACAGCCACAGTCATCTTTCGAGAACACCCGCTTTCACACTCTCAATGTACCTCCCGCCTGGCACTTCTACTCCCATTCTCGGCATTTACCGTTATCAGCCCGTCATGTGGTGTTTGTTGGTGTCGGTCTAACCCCCCTGTCAAGACGAGCTTCCTTTAACAACAGTTACCTACCCATGATGAGCTCAGGGACACAGAGAATCCTCGACAGAATGGATGACAGCGAGACTTACATGAATGTGAGTCTCACGAAAATGGACTAGCTGACTCATTCCCGAGGTAAGGGGGGCAGAAAGTCGTGTGGAGATAGATTCAGTCTGCGCCTGACCCTGGGAGTGTGTAATGGGTCGGTGTGGAGGGAGATTCACTCTGTGTCTGACCACGTGTGTGAGTGATGGGACGGTGTGGAGGGGGATTCACTGTGTCTGACACCCGGGAGTGTGTGATGGGACGGTGTGGTGGGAGATTTACTCTGTGTCTGACCACATGTGTGAGTGATGGGACGGTGTGGAGGGGGCTTCACTGTGTCTGACCCTGGGAGTGTGTGATGGGACGATGTGGAGGGAGATTCACTCTGTGTCTGACCCCGGGAATGTGTGATGGGACGGAATGGAGGGAGATTCAATCTGGGTCTGACTCCAGGAGTGTGTGATGGGACGATGTGGAGGAAGATTCTTTCTGTGTCTGACCCCGGGAATGTGTGATGGGACGGAATGGAGGGAGTTTCAATCTGGGTCTGACCCCAGGAGTGTGTGATGGGACGATGTGGAGGGAGATTCTTTCTGTGTCTGACCCAGGGAATATGTGATGGGATGGCGCAGAGGGAGATTCACTCTGCGTCTGATCCCGGGAATGTGTGATAGGACGGTGTGGAGGGAGATTCACTCTGTGTCTGACCACATGTGTGAGTGATGGGACGGTGTGGAGGGGGCTTCACTGTGTCTGACCCTGGGAGTGTGTGATGGGACGATGTGGAGGGAGATTCACTCTGTGTCTGACCCCGGGAATGTGTGATGGGACGGAATGGAGGGAGATTCAATCTGGGTCTGACCCCAGGAGTGTGTGATGGGACGATGTGGAGGAAGATTCTTTCTGTGTCTGACCCCGGGAATGTGTGATGGGACGGAATGGAGGGAGTTTCAATCTGGGTCTGACCCCAGGAGTGTGTGATGGGACGATGTGGAGGGAGATTCTTTCTGTGTCTGACCCAGGGAATATGCGATGGGACGGCGTGGAGGGAGATTCACTCTGTGCCGAACGCAGTATGTATGTACTGGGAATATGTTTTGGGATATTGACACTCTGTCAGATACACAGAACGTATATCCACTCCAGAGTAAAGCACCCTGCACTCCATGCCATTTCCCTCCAACCTGTCCCATCAAACACTCCCTGGTTCAGTCCCAGAGAGAGAACCTACGTCCACTCCGTCCATCACACACTCCAGGGGTCAGACTCATGGTGAAGCTCCCTAATACCGTTGGATTTATTTCTGCTCACTTACACCGGATATCAATCTCTCGGTTCTCAGCTTCTCTAATTCCCTGTCTGTACAGGCCAGTGGTTTCACACCACTTCCTCCCGGAGACTGCAAGCTCCCTACCCCTCCACAGTGCTCGCTCCCCTCACCCTCTTTCCTCAGTTCTACCTCGGGCCTCAGATAGTATTATTACCTCTGAGACCTACACACTGTTGGAGACAACAGAAACGCTGAATTGCTGGTGAGTGATGAGAGGAGAGAGAGAGAGTGAAAAGGGAGTTTCGCTCTATTTCTGAATCCGTTACTGAGTTATCGGACTGTAAGGCGGCAGATTCACTCAGGATCTTACCCCGAGCGTGTGTATTGGCAGGCTGCGGAGGAGTTTCTCTCTGTATCTCACCCCGGGTGTGTGTGATGGGATGGTGTCGAGGGAGATTCACACTGTGTTTGACTCCGGGAGTGTGCGATGGGACGGTGTGGAGGGAGATTCAGTATGTATGTACTGGGACTATGTTTTGGGATATTGACACTCTGTCAGATACACAGAAGGTATATCCACTCCAGAGTAAAGCACCCTGCACTCCATACCATTTCCCTCCAACCCGTCCAATCGGACACTCCCTGGTTCAGTCACAGAGAGAGAACCTACCTCCACTCCGTCCATCACACACTCCAGGTGTCAGACGCATGGTGAAGCTCCATCCACACAGTCCCATCACACACTCTCGGGGTCAGAGACATGGTGAAGCTCCCTAATACCGTTGGATTTATTTCTGCTCACTTAAACCGGATATCAATCTCTCGGTTCTCAGCTTCTCTATATCTCTGTCTGTCTAGGCCAGTCGTGTGGTTTCACACCACATCCTCCCGTAGACTGCAAGCTCACTACCCCTCCACAGTGCTCTCTCTCCCTTCACCCTCTTTCCTCAGTTCTACCAAGGGCTTCAGACAGTATTATTAACTCTGAGACCTACACACTGTTGGAGACAACAGAAACGCTGAATTGCTGGTGAGTGATGCGAGGGGAGAGAGAGAGTGAAAAGGGAGATTCGCTCTGTTTCTGAATCCGTTACAGTGTTATCGGACTGTAAGGCGGCAGATTCACTCAGGATCTTACCCCGAGCGTGTGTATTGGCAGGCTGCGGAGGAGTTTCTCTCTGTATCTCACCCCGGGTGTGTGTGATGGGATGGTGTCGAGGGAGATTCACACTGTGCCTGACCCCGGGAGTGTGTGACGGGACGGAGTGGAGGGAGATTCAATCTGTGTCTGAGCCCGGGACTGTGTGATGGGACGGTGTGGAGTGATATCCACTATGTGCCTGACCACGGAGTGTGAGATGGGACGGTGTGTAGGGAGATTCACTCTGTGTCTGATCACGGGATTGTGTTTTTGGAGAGGGTATTCGGAAATTCTCTCTATGTCTGACAACAGGATTATTTGATGGGACCGTGCAGAAGAGCTTCACTCTGTCTCTAACCCGACGAAACTGTGTGATCGGTCAGTTCGGAGGGATCTCCACTTTACAACTGACGCCGGGAATGCGAGATGGGCCGGTGTGAAGGGATCTGCATTCTCTGTCTGACTACAGGCAAAGAAAGAGTCAAAGTTCGTTGGTGTTATTTTCCAGAGAAGGCAATATGTCGAAGCAATTATTTTCTTACACGGATGTAACCGAGCCCCCACCCATCGAGAAGACGTCAGAGCAACAGATTGCCCTTTATTAGACGCTGCAGTAATTATCAAAGAAACCTGACATTTAGATATTGACGTTCACAGGTAACCAACACACGCTGAGCAGTGTTTGCGGTTTGACTCTCTTCACCCATTGGAACATTAGTTGGGGGTTATCAGTATTTCAGAGAAGTATTGAAAGCTTGCGGTTACACTGACTGGGCCGTCATACAGACAGTAAAAAATAAAAAAATAGCATGATTTCAGCCCAGCAGAAGAGTTTCAAGAGATCTCTCAAAAACTTTCCATCACCTTCTGTCTATCATTTTCAGTATCTGCGTCCCTCCCTCTCCCCTCACTATCTCCCTGCTTCTCTCACATGAATGCCTCTAACCCGCATCAATTTCGCTCCAGCCAGCTTTTTTTCCCTCTACTCCCTCTCTCTCCTCTGCCTTTCTATCTCACTGCCCTCCTCACTAAGCCTTCTATTTTTGTCACCCAGCACACTAACCCACATCCCTCTTAACACTCTCTACCGCTCACAATGAACGTTACTGGACACAGAATTGTGACGTGTGTGTGTGTGTGTGTGTGTGTGTGTGTGTGTGTGTGTGTGTCTGTGTGTGTGCTACTCGTTCCTGACAGCAGTTTGGTGGCTCTGTTTAACGTTCTGTGACAGAAGGGAATGTGAGGGAGAGCAGAGGCGAGCTGTCGTGACAGGAGATTTGTTAAAATGGGTAACAATCGTAGACTCTGTGGAGAGAGCGAGAGTCCTGGATGATATGTTGCTGGGACCCATGTTCTGTGTTGCGTAGTTTTCACAGAAACATAGAAGACCTACAGCACAATACACGTTCTTCCACATACAAATTTCTGCCGAACATACCCTCTTTTGAAATTACTTGGCTTACATGTAGAACTTCTCTAAGTCCATCTACCCATCTGAAAGTGTCTTAAAAGACACTATCGTATCCCCCTCCACCACCATTGCCGGAAAACATTTCCACGCACTCAACTCTTTATGTGTAAAATAAATACCCCTGACATCTCCTCTATATCTACTCCTCAGCTCCTTAAACCGGTATCCTCATGTGTCAACAATTTCAGCCCTGGGGGGGGGGAAAGAAAAATCTTTGACTATCCACAGTCTCACCTACCACGTCTGCCACGTCACCTCTTAGCCTCCATCGCTCCATGGAGAAAAGACCGAGTTTACTCAACCTATTATCATTAGGCATGCCCCCCAATCGAGGAAACATTCCTATAAATCTGACCCCGGGAGTGATGGGACGATGTGGAGGGGGATTCACACTGTGTCTGACCCCGGGAGTGATGGGACGGTGTGGAGTGAGATTCACTCTGTGTCTAACCCCGGGAGTGTGTGATGGGACGGTGTGGAGGGAGATTCACTCTGTGTCTGACCCCGGGAGTGTGTGATGGGACGGTGTGGAGGGAGATTCACTCTGTGCCTGACCCCGGGAGTGTGTGATGGGACGGTGTGGAGGGAGATTCACTCTGTGTCTGACCCCGGGAGTATGTGATGGGACGCTGTGGAGGGAGATTCACTCTGTGTTTGACCCCGGGAGTGTGTGATGGGACGGTGTGGAGGGAGATTCACTCTGTGTCTGACCCCGGGAGTGTGTGATGGGGTGGTGCGGAGGGAGATTCACTCTGTGTCTGACCCCGGGAGTGTGTGATGGGACGGTGTGGAGGGAGATTCACTCTGTGTCTGACCCCGGGAGTGTGTAATGGGACGGTGTGGAGGGAGATTCATTCTGTGTCCGACCCCGGGAGTGTGTGATGGGACGGTGTGGAGGGAGATTCACTCTGTGCCTGACCCCGGGTGTGTGTGATGGAACGGTGTGGAGGGAGGTTCACTCTGTGCCTGACCCCGGATGTGTGTGATGGAACGGTGAGGAGGGAGGTTCACTCTGTGTCTGACCCCGGGAGTGTGTGATGGAACGGTGTGAAGGGAGATTCACTCTGTGTCTGACCCCAGGACTGTGTAATGGGACGGTGCGGAGGGAGATTCACTCTGTGTCTGACCCCGGGAGTGTGTGATGGGACGTTGTGGAGGGAGATTCACTCTGTGACTGACCCCGGGAGTTTGTGATGGGACGGTGTGGCCGGAGAATCACTCTGTGTCTGACCCCGGGAGTGTGTGATGGGACGGTGTGGAGGGAGATTCACTCTGTGTCTGACCCCGGGAGTGTGTGATGGGACGGTGTGGCCGGAGATTCAATCTGTGCCTGACCACAGTAGTGTTTGTGTGTTTGTTCGGACGGTGCAGAGGCTCTCTCTCTCCCTCTCTCTCTCCATCTCTCTTTCTACCTCTCCTTCTCTCTCTCGCTCTCCGCCCCCACCCACATTTTCTTTCTGCGCCCAACTTCCTGTGCAACTTCCGCAATTCTTTTAAAAAATAAAAAAATCTCACCCCTTACATCCCCTGCTTATTGACTTCGAAGCACCTTAAAACTGCCCTTTCGTATCAGGTATTTCATCCCTGGGGGAGAAGAAAAAGCCTCTGACTCTGTGCACGATCAATGCACGATCCGATAGTGTGTGATGGGACGGTGTGCAGGGGATTCACAGTGTGTCTGACCCCGGGAGGGTGTGATGGGACGGTGTGTAGGGAGATTAGCTCTGTGTCTGACCCCGGGAGTGTGTGATGGGACGGTCTAGAGGAAGATTCACTTTGTGTCTGACCCCGAGAGTGTGTGATGGGACGGTGTGCAGGGGATTCACAGTGTGTCTGACCCCGGGAGTGTGTAATGGGACGGTGTGGAGCGAGCTTCACTCTGTGTCTGACCCTAGGACGGTGTGGAGGGAGCTTCATTCTCTTTCTGAACCCTGGAATTGTTAACTGGACGGAGAGGAGGAAGCTTCACTCTGTGTCCGACCGCGGGAGTGTGTGATGGGACGATGGTGAGTGAGCTGCACTCTGTATCTCACTCCGGGAGAGTGGGTAGTGGAACAGGTGCTTCACTGTGTCTGTCCCCGGAAGTGTGTGATGGCACGGTGATCAGGAGCTTGACTGTGTGTCTGACGCTAGGAATTTTGGTTCTGAAAGGTGCCGAGGCACCATCTCTCTCTCTCTCTCTCTCTCTCTCTCTCTCTCACACACACACACACACACACACACACACACACACACACACACACACACACTCCTGCTCCAGCACATCTCTTTGCCGCATCACCACACACATAGCCCCCAGTTCCTTTCAGGAACCCCTTACTTACTGTGGAGGATGGAACTGATCCCCAATATCTAGTGAACGACGCCTTTCCCGGGAAACGACAGAGACCCGGTCACATTTCGGCCCGGTAACGTTCACTGAGAGCGGGTGAGAGTGGGAAGAAGGAAAGTGGTCCAGAGATGGTGGGGTACAGAAAGAGAAGGCTTTGTGAGGAGGGCAGTGAGATAGAACTGCAGAGGAGAGAGAGGGAGTGGAGGAAAAAGGAGAGCTGGAGGGAGGAGCGAAATTGAAGCGGGTTAGAGGCATTCATGAGAGAGAAATAGTGAGAGAGTGAGGGGAGAGTGAGGGACCCAGAAAGTGACAATTATAGACAGATGGCAACGGAGGGTTTTTGTGAGAAATTTGGGGGCTCCTTCTGTTGGGCTGACGTCGCTGCTATTTTTGTTTTTTGCTGTCTGTTTGCCGGCCCAGGCAGTGTAGCCGCACGCTTTCAATACTTCTCTGAAATACTGATAAACCCCAGCTCATGTTCACATGGGTGAAGAGAGTCAAACCTCAGTCTCTGTGCAGCATGTGTTGGTTTCCTGTGAACTTCAATATCGACACGTTCGCATTCTTTGGTAAGTGATACACAGTCTAAAAACAGCAATCTATTGTTCTAACGTCTTCTCGGAGGGAGGGGGTTCGCTTACCTCGGAGGGAGTTGCGGGTGGTCCAGGGGGTGTGGTTTCCAGAGCACAGAGGGTCTGAAGCCCCGGCGATAAGCAGAGCAATGGGAGCGCTGACGGTCAAACCAGGAATCAGATGGTTGTTGTCTGGGCGGGTAATTCTTTGTAAATTCGGACCCCAGTATACCATGTCTGTCTTTCCGCAAAGCCCTGTCCTGCCCCGCTCTATCGCCTCCCTGTTTCTCTCCACTCTCACTACTCTTCCTCCAGCTCCAGACCAACCCCTCTCACTCCCTCAATCTCCTTCCTGCTCAGCATTTCCTCCCGCTGCGCTCGGCTCCTCTCTTTATCAGCTGCTCATCTGGTGTTTGTTTGTCTCGCTGAGCTCAGAGACCCCGAGGATCCTCGACAGGATGGACGACAGCGAGATTTACATGACAATGCAGCGCGTAAACTCCGACTCAAGGTCTCCATCGAGAAGTAGGTGGGGTAGTGACGGAGGGGGGAGCATCAATCTCTTTCTGACCCATGCAGTGTGTGATGGGACGGTTTGCGGGGAGCTACAATCCTGCCTGACCCTAAGTGTGTGTGATGACACAGTGTGGAGGGATCTTGACACTGTGTCTAACCCCGGGAGTGTGTGATAGAACGGTGTGCAGGGAGATTCACTCTGAGTCTGACCCCTGGAGTGTGTGATAGAACGGTGTGCAGGGAGATTCACTCTGAGTCTGACCCCTGGCGTGTGTGATGGAACGGTGTGCAGGGAGATTCACTCTGAGTCTGACCCCTGGAGTGTGTGATGGAACGGTGTGAAGCCCTCTACTTCCGAGTAAAATGAACAACTCCCCTCTCTCTCTCTCTCTCTCTCTCTCTCTCTCTCTCTCTCTCTCTCTCTCTCTCTCTCTCTCTCTCTCTCTCTCTCTCTCTCTCCTCTTTCTGCGTCCATGGAATTTGTGGGGAGGGATGAAGTAGAGAGCTGGGAAGTGATAGGCTGAAGGGAAATGGGATACGGGACGTTGGAGAATTGTGGGAAATGAACCAGACTAAAATTATAGATAGGGATCGGTTAAGGGGGGGAGGTGGAATCGGGGGTATCAACCGAGATCTGTGAGTTGAATGTTCGTGCCGGCAGGTAGGAGGCTACCTAGGCGTGAGATAAGTTGTTGCTCCATCCACCTGCGTGTGGCCTCATCTTGATGGTAGAGGAGGCGATGGACAGACATGTCGGAGTGGGAGTGGTCTGTGGAATTGAAGTGTGTGCCTCAGGGAGATCCCGCCACTGCTGGAGGACAGAGCGACGGTGTTCGGCGAAACGGTCTCCCAGTCTGCGGCGGGTCCCCCAAATGTATAAGTGGTCACATCGAGAGCACCGGATACAGGAGATCAGCCCAGTTGACTCGTAGGTCAAGTGTTGCCTCACCTGAAGTACTGTCTGGGGTCTAGAATGATGATGAGGGAAGAAGTGTGTGGCCAGGTTTAGCACATCCTCCGTTTGCAGGGATAAGTGCCTGGAGGGAGGTCGGCGGGGGTGAACGGACAAGGGAGTCGCGTAGGGACAGTTCTTTTCGGAAAGCCGAGAGTGGGGGGGGGGAGGGGAAGATGAGTGTGGTGGTGGGATCCCGTTGGAGTTGGCGGAAATTACGGAGGATTATACATTGGATCTGTAGGCTGGTAGGGTAATAGGTGAGGACCAGGGAGATTTTATCCCTGGTGGGCAGGAGGGGGGATGGGGTGAGGGCAGAGGTGCACATAGAAAATACCTAGGGTTACCCAATATCCGACACTGCTTCCTGCTTTTGCTCTCTAATCCGTGCAGCGTCCCAGTGAAACCCACACAATGGTGTGCTGACACGGCCTCCCATATAACCCGCACCATAAATTCCTCCATATACCTATCACAGAGTGTCTTCAACTTCACTGGTGTATCGGCCTCCACCACTGACTCAGGCTGAGCATTCCACGCACCAACCACTCTCTGATAAAAACAAAAAATCCTCTAATATCCCCTGTGAACTTCCCACCCCTTTCCTTAAAGTCCTGTGCTGTTGTATTGAGCAGTGGTGCCATGGGGAAGAGGCGCTCGCTGTCCACTCTGTCTATTCCTCTTAATATCTTGTTTACCTCTGCAATGGCTCCACCCATCGACTTCTATCCAAAGAGTAAAGTCATAGCTCCCTTAATCTCTTATGACAAAACATCCTCTCTAAACCAGGCATCATCCTGGTAAATCTCCTCTGTGCCCTTTCCACAGCTCACGTCGAAACTCGTGCCCTCCGCAGGGTTCCTCAAATTCCACAACCAGTGGCGCACTCTATCTTCTCTTCTTTGTTCCATGACTCTTTCACTCTGTCTCTCTTTCTCTCTTTCTCTCACTCCTTTCTCTCTCACCACATACCTCTACCATTTTTCTCTCCCACCTTATCCCTCTGGCATCTCTTTTTTTTTTCTATCTTACCCCCAAACACATTTGAACTCGCTTCTCTCATTCTCTTCCCAGCCACCAACGCCCATGCCACCAAAAATCTAGAGAAACCTGCTAGCCCATCCACCCTTTGCACCCCGAATTCAGCTGACTGCATTTATCCCGCCCCATCCGCATTTCCGGTTGGGAGGAGGAAGAATGGTATGGGGCAGTTTAGGCCGGGATAGCCAGTTGTCAGTCAGATTCTGTCTCCTTTCTATTACCCACCCCGGTTCATATCCCAACATCCCTACTTTCTTCACTCCTGCATTCAACACCCCTTATCTTGCACCACATCGTTCCGATTTCCCGTTTACCTTCTCCTTCCTATTTTTGTCTACCTCACTTCCTCCTTCTCTCCCTTTCCTAAAGTCGCCCACATCCGCTCCTTCTCCCCTCCTTACCTTCCTCCATCCCTACCACCTCCCAGTCTCTCTTTTTCCTTCAACCCAACCTCCCTCCCAAGCACATACCCTCCCCTACACATCTAGATACCCCCTCCTCCTCTTCCTTCCCCGATCCTCATGCACCTCCGTTCTCCTCCCTTTCACTATCCCCTTTTCCACAATCCACCATCCTCTCTTGCTCTTCTTTTTCGCTCTGCTGCTGTACCTCAATCTCTCGCTACTCTGACCCTACCTGAAGTCACCTCTTTCCCCCATCCCCCTTTCTTAGCCTTCCCCTGTCCCCTTCCTCCCAATATCCACACTACAGCCCTTCGCCTTGGTCTTCCTGTCCCTCTTCGCTCTCCCCACACACCTCTCTTCCTCTCCCTTTATCCGAACCCTCTCTCTACCTCTTCTCCATCCTTGTTCCTCACTCCCCTTCTCTCCCTATCCCTATGTCCCACCCAATGCATCCATCCCTCCAGGAAGGGAGAGAGAAGAGAGTTTTGCAATGGAGGGTCGAATGATTGTGCAGAGGGTACCGGATGTGGGAATGAAGATAGGGAGATGAGGTACATGTAAGCAATATCTCAGGTTACATTCATAGGAGCGAAGTGGAGGGTGTAGATGGGTGGGAATAAATGAATGTTTCGAGAGGGGGAAGCAAAGGGCAACAATACAGAAGGAGGTAAAATCATGGTGGCGGGTCTGAGGAGCGATGGTTGTGGGATTATCCCTGGGACGTGGTGGAAACTCTGATCACTCTGGAGTAAAGGGTGTCGGTGGGGCTGAGAACACAAGCTAGCTAATCCTCTCCCTAACATCGTGGTTCCTCGCTCAGATTGTGGAGGATATTCTGATAAAGAGAGAGAGTGGTGAGGAGGGGGTGGGAATGGTGTCGGGTTGGCTAATAATTGGGAGAGTTTTGAGAGTTCACCCTTTCCTCGAATCCTGCCGACTCTGTCTGTCTGTGCAGGCTTCTGAAATCCAGTCAGGAGTACCCCGACAAGGGACGGTGCACAGCAAGGTGAGGGTCTGTGCATTCCTCTCCATCTCCGTCTCCTATTCACTACACCAACTCCTCAACAAATTCCCCCACTCTCCCTGCCTCGCACTCCTCCTCCCGCTTTACACTCAGATTCTCTTCCCACACTGCCTCCCTCTCAGTCTTCCTCCGCTCCCTTCAATCTGCCTCCTCCTCTTCTCTCCCTCTCCATCTTCATGCTTCTACCTCTCTGTCTCGTTCTCTCTCCTTCCCTACCCACCGTCTATGCCCTACCTATAGTTTTTCCTTCGTCTTTCTCCATACCCGGCTCATCGACTCCCCCACTGTGGCATCTGCGTCTCTCCCTATCCACTTCCTTTCTCCAACCATTGCTAAATTCAACTTCCCCTTCTCCTCCCATCTCCCTTTCTATTGCCTTTCTCTCTCTCGGAATACCCTCTTCACTCTCCCTTCTCTTTTACCTCCCTACCTCCCTACCCATCTCTACCCATTTGCCCTTTCGCACTCTCGCTCTCTCTCCACATCGTCCATCCTTTTCTCTACCCTTCCTTTGGCCTTTACTACTCTCTCCCTCTTTCTCTATCCAGCTGCTCAATGGTGTAGAGTTTGTCAAGTGTGTCCAGGAAGGATTCCTGTCACAGTCTGTTGACAGGCCGACTCGGGGGAATGCCATACTAGATCTAGTATTAGGTAACGAAACAAGTCAGGTCACAGATCTCTCAGTGGGTGAGCACCTGGGGAACAGTGAACACTGCTCCCACGCCTTTAGCATCATCATGAAAAAAAATCAGAGAGGCCAGGAAATTTTTTAATTGTCGGATGGGAAAATTATGTGGCTATGGTGCTAGAACTTGCGGGTGTAAATCGGGGTGATGCTTCAGCAGGGAAATGTACTATGAACATGTGGTCGATGTTTATGGATCTCTCGCAGGATGTTACGGATTAATTTGTCCCGGTGAGGATGATAAAGAATGTTTGGGTGAAGGAACCATGGGTAACAGACGAAGTGCAGAATCTCGCCAGGTGGAAGAAGGCTGCATACATGAGGTTTTGGAAACAAGGACAGAAGGGGCTATAGACGAAAATACGGTAGCAAGAAAGGAGCTGAGGAAGGGGCTGAGGAAACCAAGAATTGGACATGAGAAGGCCCTGGCGAGTCGAGTAAAGGAAAACCCCAAGGCATTCTCCAATGATATTAGGAACAAAAGAATGACAGGAGTAAAGGTAGGACCGATTAGGGATAAGGGTGGGAAGTTGTGTCTGGAGTCTGTAGAGGTGAGCGAGGTCCTCAATGAATACCTCTCTTCGGTATTTACCAATGAGAGGGAACTTTAAGACGGTGAACGCAATATGAGTGAGGTTGATGTTTCAGAGCTTGTCGATATTAATGGAGAGGAGGTGTTTGAGTTGTTAAAATACAGGAGGGCGGACTGGTCCACGGATCCTGACGGAATATCCCCCAGGCTGCTCCACGACACGAAGGAAGAGATTGCTGAGCTTCTGGCTAGGATCTTTATGTCCTCTTTGCCAACGGGAATGGCACCGGAGGATTGCAGTGAGGCGAATGCTGTCCCGTTGTTCAAAAATTTTGTATGGGTAGTCCGGCTAATTATAAACCAGTGAGCCTTACGTCTGTGGTGGGAAAGCTGTTGGAAAAGATTCTTAGAGATGGGATCTATGGGCATTTAGAGAATCATGGCTGAGCAGGGACAGTCAGCATGGATTTGTGAAAGGCGGTTCGTGTCTAAAAAGCCTGCTACAGTTCTTTGAGGAGAAGATTAGGCATATAGATGAGGGTAGTGCAGTGGATGTGATCTAAATGGATTTTGGTAAGGCATTTGGCAAGGTGCCAAACGGTAGGCTTATTCTGAATGTCAGAAGGCATGGGATTCAGGGAGCTTTAGCCAGGTGGATTCACAATTGGGTTTTCTCTTTGGAGAGAAGGCGGATGAGAGGAGACATGATAGAGGTGTACAAGCTATTAAGAGGAACAGACAGAGAGGACAGCCAGAGCCTCTTCCCCAGGGCACCACTACTCAGTACAAGAGCACATGGCTTTACGGTCAGGATTGGGAAGTTCAAGGGCGATGTCAGAGGAAGATTTATTTTTACTCAGAGAGTGGTTGATGCGTGGAATGCACTGCCTGAGCCAGCGGTGGAGACAGATACACTAGTGAAATTTAAGAGACTACTAGACAGTAATGTAGAGGAATTTAAGGTGGGGGGATATATGGGAGGCAGGGTTTAAGAGTCGGCACAACATTGTGGGCTGAAGGGCCTGAAATGTGTAGTGATATTCATTGTTCTATTAATTCCAGTTGCAAAGGTTGGATCGGCAAGCCGGTGTTTCTAGATCGGGGCGACACGGGTGCTGGTGTTTGAGAGGAGAAGGAGAGAGGGGCAAACAAATGGGGATGAGGTAAGATAACGGGGAAGCGGTGAGAGTTGGGTAAGATGGGAGAGAAGTGGCGAGAGGAATTGTGGAGTGAAATGATTGAGAGAGTAGGGAGTGAGCGAAAGAGAGAGAGAGAAAGTCATGGAACAAAGAACAGTAGATAGAGTGCACCACTCAAAGGAGGAGTTGGAGAAACCACTTTACTGCGAAAGGGGGATCCCTCACCCCGGCGGGCTTTTCGGTGTTTGCCCTCGGGTTTGGTTTCACGCAGACAGAGCGTCTGCACCCCCGGAGATGAGCAGGAGCAGTGGGAGCGTCCGACACGTAAACCAGGATGCAAATCTCCAGGACAATAGAGTGACACAAACCGCTCCGGCATTCCATCCTTCCCAAATCCTAATTTCCTTCTATACTTCCTTCCATTCCTTTCCTCTCTCACACCCTTTGACTGCTCATTCCCTCTATCGTCTAAATTATTTTTCCCTCAACCTTTCCCTTCTGCACTCTTCTTTCTTCTGTACCACTCCCCCTACCATCCTCTCCGTTTCCAATAATTCCTTCTCTCTCTCTTCCTCCCATTCACGCTCCAAACCCCACTTTACTCCCTCTCTCTCCCAATCGCCTCCTCCTCTATTTTTCCTCCCATCCAACTCGTCACCTCCGGTTTCTCCATCTCCATCACTTTTACTTTGCACTCTCTCCCAACACTCCATCTTCTCTCCTTCCCTCTGCCTACTCAGTCCACAGCCTCACAGTTCCATCCCTTTCTGCCGAAACCCAATCTTCCCCCTCTCTCCTTCTCCTTCTCTCTCCCCACTCTTACTACAGTTACCTCCGCCACTCTCATATCAATCGAACACCCACTCGCACACCCTCATACGCCCTCCAGCCCCACTGCCGCCTCCCCACCCGCTGCTCTCTGTTCCTCTCTCTATCAGCTGTTCATCTTGTGTTCGTTGTTGTTGGTCTGCCTGTTTTGTCAAGACGGGCTTGCTCTGACAACTGTTGCTTCCCCTATTCAGCTCAGAGACACTGGGAATCCTCGACAGGATGGACGACAGTGAGACTTATATGAATGTGAAATTCACAAAAACGGACGCACGGTCTCCTTCCGAAGGTGAGTGGGCAGAAAATCCGAGGGAGGCAGTTTCAATTACTTTTAGACCAGGAAGGCGTGTAATGGATCGGTGTGGAAGAAACCGCACTTTGTGTCTAACCCTGCTCGTCAATGATGGTACAGTGTGGAAGAAAATTCACTCTGTCTCTGACCCCGAGTGAGTTTGATGGGACAGATGGCGGGAAATTGACTCTGTGTCTGACCCCGGGAGTTTGCGATCGAATGATGTGGAGGGAACTTCAATCCGTGTCAGACACCGGGAGTGTGTGATGGGATGGAGTAGAGGGAGATTCACTCTGTGACTGACCCTGGGAGTGTGTGATGGGACGGTGTGGAGGGAGATTCACAATATGTCTGACCCCGGGAGTGTGTGATGGGACGGTGTGGAGGGAGATTCACCCTATGTCTGTCCCCGGGATTGTTTGATGGCTCGGTGTTGAGGGAGCCTCACTGTGTTTCTGAGCCAGGGAGTGTGTGGTGTGACGGTGCGGAGGGAGCTTTACTCTATGTCTCAACTTGGGTGTTGGACAGTGTGAATGGAGAATCACACTGTGGCTGACCCCGGGAGTGTGAGATGGGACGGTGTGGAAGGAGATTCACTCTGTGACTGACCCGGGAGTGTGTGATGGAAGATGCGGAGACACTCTATGACTGACAAGAGAATGATGCGATGGCGCAGCCGTTTACTCTGTTTCAGGTGTAGCACTGGTGATGCTTCACTCTAGAGGGAAGATAATTGTGGCTGTCCCCGGGAGTATGTGATGAGACAATGTTAAGGGAATTGCACTCTGTGTCAGACCCCAGGAGTGTGTGATGGGACAGTGTGATCAGACAGTTTCTGACCCTCACTGCTCTGCTCCCAGCTGAAGCTGATGTATCGTCCCTGGCACCTGACGTCAGAATTCTCTCTGAGCCCCGGGTCCAGAGAAATGGAAGTCAGTTTCATCTCTGTTAGTTTGACGGTGTTTATCTGATGGGTCCACTCTTGTCGAGCGATTTTCGGGCAAGAGCGCCATGAATCCTGACGATTCTCTGTTTGAGGATGTCAGAGGATATTCCTCGGACTGGCGACTAGGAGGGAGCACTGTGAGGGGTTGGGGCATCAGTGGGGATGGCGCGCTTTGGGAGGGGCGGAGTGCAGGGAACGTCCTGGGTTGGCGGTATCGAAGGACCGTTGTGGATCGGGGTGAAGAAAGTGGTGAGGGATGATAGAATGTCATGGGAGGGGCAGTACTGTGATAGTGCCGTGGTAGGGGCTGTGTGGTGGAAGTGTCACTGAGGAGGGGCAGCTGAGAGTTCGAAGGATGGACCGCTGTGGATCGGGGTGAAGAAAGTGGTGGGGGATGATAGAATGTCATGGGAGGGGCAGTACTGTGATAGTGCCGTGGTAGGGGCTGTGTGGTGGAAGTGTCACTGAGGAGGGGGAGCTGAGAGTTCGAAGGATGGACCGCTGTGGATCGGGGTGAAGAAAGTGGTGAGGGATGATAGAATGTCATGGGAGGGGCAGTACTGTGATAGTGCCGGGGTAGGGGCTGTGTGGTGGAAGTGTCACTGAGGAGGGGGAGCTGAGAGTTCGAAGGATGGACCGCTGTGGATCGGGGTGAAGAAAGTGGTGAGGGATGATAGAATGTCATGGGAGGGGCAGTACTGTGATAGTGCCGTGGTAGGGGCTGTGTGGTGGAAGTGTCACTGAGGAGGGGGAGCTGTGAGTTCGAAGGATGGAACGCTGTGGGTTTGCAGATCAATAAGGAACGTTGTGTGGAGGCGGTGATGTGAGAGCGCTGTGTAAAATTTTGTAATCATCTCTCTCTTCTTTCAATCTCCACAATCTCTCCTCTCTCTCCCTTCTCTCCCCGCTCCCTCTTCTCTCTCCGAAATCAAGCCTTTCCTTCCTTCCACTTTTTCTCCCTTTCTCTCCCATTCTGTCTCTCCTGCTCTGTCCCCTCTTATCCCCTCTACCACTCTTTGCCCTTTTCTAATCCACTCTCCCCTCCCTCGACATCATCTCATCCTCCCTCATCTCATCCTCTGTTCCCTTCTCTGCATTCTCCCCTCTCCCCTCACTACACATCCTCTCTATCGGCACCTCCACTCTACCTTCCCACTCTCTCCTGCTTCCTACCTCCCCATTCCCTGCGTCTGGCTCTATCTTTCCTCACTCACTCTGACCCTCCCTCTCCACACTCGCTTGCTTTTTTTCCCCACTGTCCACCCATCTCGCAACCTCTTTCTACGCTTCACCTTTCTCTCTTCCCTCTCTGTTTTCCCGCATTCTCAATCCTCTCCCCAGGCAACATTCCACCGGTCTCCCACTCTCACTCTCCCCTTTGCACTGTTCCCCTCTCTATCGCTCCCTTTGTCTCTCGCACTTCGCTCATGCACGGCTGAACCACCCCATCCATCACCTTTACACTCTCTGCCCGTGTATCTCCCCTCTCTTCTCATTCCCCCTCATTCCCTCTCGCAATCTCCTACCCCACTCACTCCACTTACCACCTCTCCCGGTACTCTCGCTTCCCCTCTCTCTGCATCTCGCTGTCCCCCATTCTCTAACACTCTCTCTCACATTCTCTCGGTATATCTCCCAGGCGGTTTGACCTGCACATACTCAGAGCTGAACTTTCGGAAAGATAAACCCCACATCGTGAACGATGAAGATCCTTCCATCGCCTCGGGACCCGGCCAGTTGCCAGTCACTGCACAGACAGGTCAGAATTCTTCAATAATGACGTTATTTCCAAGGTATCGCGCGTCATACCCACTCGTGCCCAAGTTTCTAATGCATCAGCCGCGACTGTTTCTCTGTCAACAACTCCCATAGACTGACCACCATCACTTTCCCATCTCATCTTAGACCTGTGCGCTTTTTCTCCTCTATTCCCCAAACCCAGGGGAAATAGCAAGTGGGCATTCGCTTTGTCTGTACCCCTCGTGGCTTTAGAAACCCCTGAAAGGTCACCCCTACGCTACAAGGAATAAAGTCGCTCCCAACTCACCCTCTCTTCTTAACTCAGTCCCTGGAGTGCCGGCAAAATCTTCCTCTGCACCCTTTTGGCCCTACCTGGCTGCGCCGAACCATTTGTCTACCCAGTCCCTCTAAACTGGGCCTGGACCATATGCCGGCGGACACCTCTCATGCATATACCTATCCAAATTCTCCTTAAATGTTAATAGTTAGCGCGCATTTAACACTTCATCTGGCAGCGCATTCCACACTCCCACTATTCTCTGTGTGAAGAAATCCTCCACTAATGAACACATTAAACTTTCTCTACTTCACCCTTAACACATGCCCTCTGTTTTTTAACCTTTCTACCCTCATTGGGAAAAACCTGCTTGCATTCACTCTACTTATAGCCATCATAAATTTATATACCTCCATCAAATCTCCACTCATTCTTCTACGCTCCAGGGAATCAAGTCCTAACCTACTCAACCTTTCTCTTCTTCTCAAATCCAGTCAAAATCCTTGTAAACCCTCTCTGCATTCTTTCAAACTTATTAATATTCTTCCTGTATTTCGATGACCAAAACTGCACACAACACCCCTCACCAATGCCTTATACAATCTCACCATAACATTCGACATCCTATACTCAATACTTTGATTTATAAAGGCCAATAAAACAAAAGCTGAGGAGGGGGAACTGAGATGTCGAAGGAGGGAACGCTGTGGAATGGCAGATGGATAAGGAACGTTGTGTGGAAGCGGTGATGAAGGAGCGCTGTGTAAATTTTTTTAAATTTTGTAATCATCTCTCTCCTCTTTCAAATTATACAATCTTTCCTCTCTCCCGTTATTTCCCTTCTCCCTCCTCAGTCTCAAGCCATATTCTTACCCTCCTCTTTTTCACCCTTTCCCTGTCACCCACTCTTTCCAGCTCTTTCCGATCTTCAACCCTGTACCACTCTTTGCCCTATTCTCATCAACTCTCCACTCCGTCGAAATCATCTCATCCTCCCTCATCTGATCCTCTCATTTCCCTTCTGTCCATTCTCCCCCTTCATTACACCTCCTCTCATTTCGCTCCATCTCTCTCTCTCTCTCTCTCACTCTCTCTCTCTCTCTCTCTCTCTCTCTCTCTCTCTCTCTCTCTCTCTCTCTCTCTCTCTCTCTCTCTCTCTCTCTCTCTCTCTCTCTCTCTCTCTCTCTCTCTCTCTCTCTCTCTCTCTCTCTCTCTCTCCTTCTTCCTACCTCTCCGTCCCCTGCCAGTGACTCTATGTTCCAATTTCTCTCTCACTCTACCCCGGAAGCTCCCCCCCTCACACTCTCCATCCCGCCTTCCCCCTCCTTGTCTTCTTGTCTTCCCTCACTCTGCTGCTCCCTCTCGACACTCACGCTTTGTCCCCACTGTCTACCGATCTCTCAACCTCTTTCTCCGCTTCCCCATTCTCTCTTCCCTTTCTGTTTGCGCACAGTCTCAATCCCCCCCCCCCGTCACACTCACTGGCACTCTCGCTCTCCCCTTTGAACACTTCCCCTCTCTATCGCTCCCTTGGTCTCTCCCACTTCGCTCATGCACGGCTGAACCACCCCATCGATTACTTTTCTCTCATTCTCATTCACTCTCGTCTCATCCTCCCTCTTTCCCTCTCGCTATCTCCCATTCCACTCACCCCTTCACTTACCTCCTCTCTCGGTACTCTCTTCCCCTCTCTCTGCATCTCCCTTTCCACCATTCTCTAACATTTTCTTGCCTTATCTCCCAGTCGGGCTGACATCCCCCTACTCAGAGCTGAACTTTCGGAAAGACAAACCACTCAACGTTGAGGATGAGTATTCTCACATCGCTTCGGGACCCGACGAGTTGCCAATCACTGCACAGACAGGTCAGAGTTCTTCAATAATGACGTCATTTCCGAGATGTCGCGTGACATATCTACTCGTGCCCAATTTTCTAATGCATCAGTCGCGACTGCTTCTCTGTCAACCATAAAACATTACAGCACAGACACAGGCCTTTTGGCCTTACTTGGCTGCGCCGAACCATTTTTCTGCCTAGTCGCACTGAACGGCACCTGGACCATATGCCTGTAGACACCTCTCATACATGTCTCCATCCACCTTTTCCTTAAATGTTAAAAGTGAGCGCTCATTTACCACTTCAGCTGGCAGCTCATTCCACACACCCATTATTCTCTGTGTGAAGAAATCACCAGTAATGGACTACTGAAATTTCTCCCCAATTTTCTCCCCAAATATCCCTACCCAATTTTAGGTTTACTATTTGGCTGCCAATATAAGGAATATTACTTTCTGGTCCTATTACAGTTATCGTAAAGATTGCACATCATGGGTCTCCTTAGAAGTTAATTCTGCAACAAAATCCTCTATTGTCTCTCTTCCTGGATCATACTTCTCTTTTTCAGCAAATAAAACAACAGATAACATAATTGTTAAACAAACGTTAATGATCTGGTCTCAATTTAGAACATTTTTTGGTTTACCGTATTTTTCATTATCATTTCCCATTCCCCTTATTTTTGTTATCCCTTCAATGACTGATAAATTCTTTAAAGATTGGGATGAACTAGGTATTAAGTGTTTTGTGACCTGTTTATCTCAGCATCTCTTCCTTCATTTGACTAATTGTCATATAAGTTTGCACTCCCAAAAAAGCATTTTTTCAGATACCTTCAAATTAGAGATTTTCTACGTTTCCATTTAGCTTCTTTTCCTTTAGGTCCTGATAAAAATTTACTGGACGATCATTTAAATTTAAAATCTTTTGTTAATGGTTCTATTACCGGCATCTATAACTTTTTGATTGATTCTAGACAAGACTAGACAGTGGGGAAAAAGCGAGCGAGTGTCGAGAGGGAGGAGCAGAGTGAGGGAAGACAAAGAGGTTTAACAGTGCACAGACATTTATGGATATTTTTGTCTTCTCTTCTTAATTGAATATGTTTTTTTTTCTAATTTATACATTGTCATCCATCAGATTTTTTCTTTGGTAGTTGGTAGGGGGTTGACTTTATTATATAATTTTTTTTTTATGATGTATGACTTATCTTTAAATTTTTAATACAGAGTGGTATACCTTTATGTGTTATGCTATAACATTTTGATCAATTTAATTACAATATATGAATGCACACAAGTTATGTTGAGATGTATCTATTTGTTGCACTCTGTCAATCTTGTTTTTTTCTTATGAATAAAAATATTGTAAAAAAAAATCTTTCTCCTCTTCTCCCTTGACACATGCCCTCTGTTTTTTTTTTCTCCGCACCCTCATTGGGAAAAGCCTGCTTGCATTCACTCTACCTATATTTTATACACCTCTATGAAAACTCCCCTCATCCTTGCACGCTCCAGGGAACAAAGTCCTGACCTATTCAACCTTTCTCTGTAAATCAATTTCTCAAGCCCCGCCAACATTCTTGTAAACCTTATCTGCACTCTTTGAAGCTTATTAATATTCTTCCTGTAATTTGGTGTCCAAAACTGCACACAAAACTTCATATTCGGCCTTACCAACTAGCTCAACAGAACATTCCAACTCTTATACTTAATACCTTGATTTATAAAGGCCAAAAGCAAAAAGCTCTGTTTATGACCCTATCTATCCGTGACGGAACTTTCAGGGAATTTTGTATCTGTTTTCCCAGATCCCTCTGTTCTACTGCGCTCCTCAGTGCACTACCATTTACCTTCTATTTTCTAGCTTGGTTTGTCCTTCCAAAGTGCAATACTTCACCTTTGTCTGCATCAAACTCCATCTACCATTTGTCAGCCCATTTTTCCAGCTGGGCGAAATCCCCCTGCAAGTTCCATTGTCCACTGTCCGCTGCAGCTCCAATCTTTGTATCATCAGCAACTTTTCTGATCCAGTTTACCACATTATTATCCAGAACATTGATATAGATGACAAATAACAATAGACTCAGCACTGATTCCTGTGGCACACCACCAGTCACAGGCCTCGACTCAGAGTAGCAATCCTCCACTACCAATCTCTGGCTTCTTCCACTGAGCCAATGTCTAATCCAATTTACAACCTTCAGATGTATACTTAGAGACTTTGCTAACCAACCTAGCATGCGTGACCTTGTCAAAGGCCTTACTGAAGTCCATGTAGACAACAACCACTGCCTTCCCTTCGTACATTCCTGATAACCTCCGTAAAACACTCCGATAGGTTTGTCAAACATGACCTACGACGCACAAAGCCATGTTAACTCTCCTTAATAACTAACTGTCTATTCCAATACTTGCAGATCGAATCTATCAGTACCTCTTTCTGTTATTTACCTACCCCCGCCGTCAAACTTACTTACCTGTAATTTACCGGTTTCCTTTCAGAGCCCTTTTTTTTAAAGACTGGAACAACATGAGCTCCCCTCCGGCACCTCACCCGTAGATACCGACATTTTAAGTATATCTGCCAGTGTCCCTGCAATTTCAATACTAGTATCCCTCAGGGTCCGAGGGACTACCCATTCCGGTGTTGGGGATTTATCTACTCCGATTTGCCTCAACATAGCAAGCACCTCCTTCTCTTCAATCTATATAGGTTCCATGATTTCACCTCTTGTTTGCCTTATTTCCTTTGACGCCATGCCAGTTTCCTTTGTAAATACAGACGCAAAAAAGACATTTAGTATCTGACTCTTTTATTTTGGCTCCATACATAGCCGACCACTCTGATGTTCAGTAGAACCGATTATATCCCTTACTATCCTTTTGCTCTTAATATTCCCATAGGAGCTCTTTGGATTAGCATTCACCTTGACATCAAAAGCAACCTTCTTTTAGCCCCGCTGATTTCTTTCTATTTTTTTCCCGCCTCTCCGAACCCTGTCTTCCATCTTCCAAAGCGATCTGTCTTCAGGGAGCAAATCTTAAATTCAGCGTCCGAATCCGCATCAATCAGTCAAACCTCCTTGGGCCCCACACCATTATATAGAGTAGCTTACAAAGTGGAAACATAACATGCCTTATTTAGTTCCCAAAATATCACGTCCAACCCCCCTGCTCTCACGACCCATCCTTGTTCCTCACTCAATATAGAGAAACTGCTCCGCCCGTGAACGCAAGCAGCTGCCGAGCTCTGTGGACGCAGCGGAGAACAGCTCCGAAACCAGCCTCCCCTCCATGAACTCTGACTGTACTTCCTGCTGCCTCTGGAAAGCAGCCAGCTTCACCAAAGATCCACGCCCAACCATCCCTCTTCTGCACCAACCCCATGGAAAGAAAGATAAGAAAGCAGTGTCACCAGTACATAGGACAGAACATAGAAATCTACAGCACATAGCAACACCTTCGGCCACAGTGTCGTGCCGAGCATCTAACCAACTGTAGAAATTGCATGGAATTTCCCTAGCCGCAGGACCGCCACATATCCAAGGTGTGAAAAAAGAACAAAGTTTCAAACAATCATATATCAACGAGCAAAATGATACAACCTTGACCCTCTGTCTTTTCCCTCTCTCTCACCAATACTATCTCGCTCCCTCTGACCCCTCCTTCTTCCTCCCACTTTTTTCCTCCTCTCACTCTATCCATCTCTCCTTCATTCTTTCGCTATCGCTCCCACACTTCGAAATCCCGCTTAAATCGAACCTGGTTCTCTCTTCTCCATCCTTCATTCCCTCTCCCATTTCGCACCCCTTTCCCTTTTCCCATTCTCTCCTAATTCCCGCGCATCGACCTGGTTTCTCACTCACTTTCCCTTTCCATTCACTCATTCGCCCTTATTACTGCTCGGTTGCCCGTCTCTCTCCTTTCACTTCACTCTCTCCCTCACCTTCTCTCCCTGTCTCTCAGCCCTCTCTCTCCCGCTCACATAAACCTCTCTCTCCCTACTCTCATGAACCCTTTCGCTGCTGAATCTTTATGTCCTCACCGCATTTTCTGACGATCTCTCCTCTTCCGTTTCTCTCTCACTCTCTCATTTTCTCTCTTTCTCGTCCAGGCGGTCTGACATCCATCTACTCAGCGCTGAACCTTCGGAAAGACGAACTTCACATCGGTTATGATGAAGAACCTCCCATTGTCTCGGGAGCAATATCAATGACTGCACAAAAAGGTCGGAGTTCAGAATAATGACGCCATATTGAAGGGCCATTTCCTCTGCCAGCTCTTTCCATACACAGACCGCCGTGTGTGTAGAAAATGAGTCGTCACTCGGATTCCCAGTTCAATCTCATTCTGCTATCTCCTTAGACCTGTGCACTCTGGTTCTCCTTTCCCCAAGCTTCGAGATAATGACTGTACACGTTCACCCTTTCTGTGCCCCACATGGTTTTATACACCTCTGTAAGGTCTCCCCTACCCTCCAGGGAATAATGTCCCAACCTCCCCGATCTCTCTCCGTAACTCAGTCCCTCGAGTCCCAACAACGTGCGGCACCTTTCCTGAAGCATCGTGACCAAAACTGAACACCGTACTCCAAGTGCGGCCACACCATTGTCTTTTTCAAAAGCGACGTGACCTCCCGACTCCATTAATCATTCCGCACTAATGAACGCCGGCGTGTCAGGCGCCTTCATTAGCGTTCTGTCTACCAGAGACTTCACCTTCAGGGAACCGTGTACCTGTACCCCCGCGGTCCCTATAAAATGTTCTATAAAATGTCACTTGGTTACACCCGTTCACTGTGAAAATCCGACCCTATTGTTCCACTTCCTGTAGTACAACAGCTCGCCCTTGTCCGAATTAAACTGCATTGATGAAGGTAGAACAGTGAATGTAGTATATCTGGATTTCAGCAGGGCATTTGATAGTATAGCACAAGTAAGGCGTTTTGAGAAAGTAAAGAAGCATAGGACCCAAGGGGTCCTCGCTTTGTCGCTACAAAATTGGCTGGCCCACTAGTTATGGAGTCGATGATCAGTGTTGTGCCTCAGGGATATGTTCTGCAACCCTTTCTCTCCGTGATTTTTGATAATTGAACTGAATGAACAAGTGAAGGTCTAGGTGAATAAACCTGCGGATGACACAAAGTTTCGGGCTGCTGTGGATAGTGTGGAGGGCTGTCCGATGTTATAGCGGGACAGCGATAAGATACGAAACTGGGCTGACAGCTGGCACAAGGAGTTCAATCCAGATAAATGAGAAGTGGTTCACTTTGGGAGGTCAAAATATGGTGTCAGAATCTGGTATTGAGGGTAAGACTCTTGGCAATGTGGAGGATCAGAGGGATCTTGAGGTCCGAGTCCATTGCACGCTCAAAGCAGGTTGACTCGGTGGTTAAGAAGGCATATGGTGCATTGGCCTTCATCAATCATGGGATTGACACTAAGAGCCGAGAGATAGGCTTTCAGCTATATCGGATCCTGGACAATCCCGATTTAGAGTACCGTGCTCAGTCTGGTCACCACTTTACAGGATCGATGTGGAAACTACAGAAAGAGTGCAGAGGAGATATGCAGGTCAAGTGCCTGGATTGGGGAGAATGCCTTATGCAATTAGGTTGAGTGAACTCCGCAATTTCTCCTTGGAGCGACGAGGATGAAAGATGACTTGACAGAGGAGTATAAGATGATGAGCGGCATTGAAGGTTTGGATAGACAGAGGCTTTTCCCCAGGGCTGAAGTGGCTAACATGGGGTGCCTGGAAGGAGGTGCAGAGGAGACGTTTAGGGTAAGATTTTGTTTATATTTTTTACGCAGAGTGTGGTAAGCGCGTGGAATGGGAACAGGGATAAGCAGGATTTATGATCATTTGGTCAGGCATAATATGATTCTGAATAGTCAGCATGGCTTTGTCAATGGCAGGTCGTGTCTTACAAGCCTCCTTGATTTTTCTTTGAGGATGTGACTAAACGCAGAAAGCAAAGAGTGGCTGTAGACGGATCATATTCTGCATGCAGGATGGACACCAGTGGTGTCTCAGTATCTGTTCTGTGACCCTTAATCTTTGTGACGTTCATAAATGACCTGGATGAAACAGTGGAGGGATGGGTTAGTAAATGTGCTGATGACACAAAGGTTGGGGATATTATGGATCGTGTGGAAGACAGTCAGAGGGGTGTCAGCCCTGTGTGCAATTCTTGGCTGAGAAGTGGCAGATTGAGTTCGACCCAGATCAGTGAGAGGCGGTTCATTTTTGTTGGTCAAATATGATTGCAGAATATAGAATTCATGTTAATACTCTTGGCAGTGTGCAAGCTCAGAGTGATTTTGGGATCCGAGTCCATAGGACACTCAAAGATTCTACGCAGGTTGACTCTGTAGTTAAGAATGGATACGGTGGATTGGCCTTCAGCAACCGAGAGGTAATGTTGCAGCAATACAGGACCCTGATCTGACCCCACTTGGAGAACTGCGCTCAGTTCTGGTCGCCTCACTATCGGAAGGACGTGGAAACCGTTGAAAGCGTTCAAATGAAATTTACAAGGATGTTGCCTGGATTGGGGAGCACGCCCTATGAGAATAGACAGAGCAAACTCGGCCTTCTTCTCCTTGGAGCGACGGAGGATGAGAGGTAACCTGATAGTGGCAAGATGATGAGAGGAATTGATCGTATGGATATTCAGAGGCTTGATCCCAGGGCTGAAATAATTGACACAAGAGGACACAGGTTTAAGGTGCTGTGGAGTAGGTACAGAGGATGTGACAGGGGTGTTTTTTTTATTCAACCTATTTGGTTGAATAGGTTGACTGTGATGGAGACAGATACGATAGGATCTTTTAAAGCAGCAACGCAGGTTGACTCTGTGGTTCAGAAGGCGGACGGTGCAGTGGTCGACATCAATTGTGTAATTGAATTTAGGAGCAGAGAGACAATTTTGCAGCAATATGGGATACTGGACTGAACCACTTGGAGTACTGTTATGGTCATCTCACTACAGGAAGGATTTGGAAGCCATAGTAATGCTGCAGCGGAGATTTACAAGGATGTTCCCTGGATTGGGGAGCATGCCTTATGAAAATAGGTTGAGTGAACTCGGCCTTTTCTCCTTGGAGCAACGGAGGATGAGGGGTGACCTGATAGAGGTGTATAAGATGATGAGAGGCACTGATCGTGTGGGTAGTCAGGGGATTATTCCCGGGCTGAAATGGTTGCCACAAGAGGACACAGGCTTAAGGTGCTGAGAAGCAGATACAGAGTAGATGGCAGCGGTAATTTTTTACTTAGGGAGTGGTGAGTGCGTGGAATAAGCTGCCGGTAACGGATACAGTAGGGTTTTTAAGAGAGGTTTGGATAGGAGCATGGAGTTTTGAAAATAGAGGGGTATAGGCCAGGCTAGTAATTTCTAAGGTAGGGACAGGTTCGGCACAACATTGTGGGCCGAATTGCCTGAATTTTTCAGCAGATTCTCTGTTTCTATGTTAAAGTCAGCGTACATTATGTCTACCAATCCGAACAAATCAGTCAGACAAATCTTCCTGTCCACCACACAGTTCCACAGCGTAGACTACCAAGTGGAAAAAAATAAATGCCTTATTGAGTTTCCTGTTCACCACGTCCACTACCCCACTCTCATGAACCGCCATGGCTGCTCTCTCAAAATATAGAAACTGATCCGCCCGTGACAGCAAGAAACTGCAAAGCCCTGGACACAGCTGAGCACAGATCGGAAACCAGCCTCCCCTCCATGAATTCTCTCTGCATTTCCTGATGCCTCAACAACGTAGCCACACTCCACCAGTCACCCCGGACATTCTGTCTTCCACACCCTCCCACCGGAGGGAAGATGCAAAAACCTTTCTCACTAGGCCCAAGGACAGCTTTTACACCACTGATATCAGACTGATCAACGGTCCTCGACTTCAATAGGATGTACTATTGACCTCACAATCTGCCTCTTCATGGCCCTTGCACGTCATATTCTGCCTGCAGTTCTCTTTACTTTCTGTAACTGTGTCACTTTATTCTGTATTTGGTGATTGATTCACCCTGTTCTACTCCCATGAAGATGTCACTATCTCTGGATGCAACTGGCCTCCCTTGTCTGTGATGTATATCAATGACCTGAATAAAAGTGTAGATGGGCGTGGAGAGGTGTTGGTAAGGTTGCAGATGATCCGAATTTGGGCGGTGTTGTGGATCTGCGAGGTATTCACTGGGATATGGATCAGTTTGTGATATGGGTTGGATAAATGCGGATGAGGTTTAACCCAGACAAACCTTGTTTTGTCAAAAGCTAAGATAACAGCAAAGGAGCATAAGATTTAGGAGCAGACGTAGGCCATTCAGCCCATCGAGTGTGCTCCGCCATTGAATCTTCGGCTGATCCACTTTATCCAGTCATCCACACTCCGCTGCTGTCACCCCATACCATTTGATGCCCTGACTAATCAAGAAACTATCTATCTTTGCTTTAAATACACCTAACGATGTGGCCTCCACAGTCGTTCGGGGCAAAAAGAAATCCACAGACTTACCACTCACTGACTAAAGTAATTTCTTCGCATCTGAGTTCTAAAAGGACGTCCTTCAATCCTGAAGTCGTGCCCTCATGGCCAAGAGTCCCGTACCGTGGGAAATAACTTTTCGATATCTAATCTCTTCAGGCCTTTTACCACTTGGAATGTCTCTACGTGATCACCTCTCATTTTCCTGAACTCCGGAGAATACAGCCCAAGAGCTGCGAGCCGTTCCTCACATGAGAACCATTTCATTACTGGAATCATTCTCCTGAATCTTCTTTGTACCCTTTGCAATGTCAGTATATTTTTTCTACAACAAGGAGCCCGGAATCCACATAATACTACATGTGTGGTCTCACGAGTGCCTTATAGAGCCTCAACATCAAATCCTAGTTTTGATATTCTATATCTCTCGCAATGAATGCCAGCATTACATTCTCCTTCTTTATAATCGACTCAAAATGCAGGTTAACCTTTAGGGCATCTTGCACAGGGACTCCCAATCCTTTTTACATCTCAGCATTTTGAATTCTCAACCCATTTAAATAAAAGTCTTCCCGTTTATTTCTTCCACCACAGTGAATGATCAGATACGTTTCAACGTTATATTGCATTTGCCACTTCCTTGTCTATTCCCCTAAACTGTCTAGTCTCTCTGCAGGCTCTCTGTTTCCTTAGAACCTTTCTTTGTATCATCGGCAAAGTGAGCCGCAAATCCCTTCTGAAGTACCCGTCCCAACAGCGACCCCTGTGGAACTCCAGTGGTAACAGGCAGCCCGCCAGAACAGGATCACTTTAGTCCCACTCTCATTTCTGGCGACCAGCCGCTGCTCCACCCACGCTAGTAAATTCACTGTAATTCCGTGGGCTCTTATCTTGCTAAGCAGTCTCATGTGCGGCACGTTGTCAAAGTTCTTCTGAAGATGCAGCCATTATTAAAGCCAAGACCCTACATAGTGTTGATTAGCAGAAAGATCCTGGCGTCCAATGTCATTGCTCATGGCCATGACTTTCTGATGGGGTGGTCAGGAAGGCGGATATCATGCTTGCCATTAATGTTTATTGCACTGAGTTCAAATTAGGAAGTTATATTGCAACTTGAAACAATCCAAACGGGACGAAACCCACTCGGTTACTGGTAGGAAGTTCAAACTCCTTCAGCGATCGGCGGGAATTGAACCCGGTCTCTGGTACTGTAAACCACCACGTTACCTGCATCCCCTCCTCCTGCAAGCAGCCACGAAAGAAACACACCTGAATGACAAAATCCCTACTTGACCGTCATATACCCAATGAGTGAATATAGTACAAAGTTTGTAAACAATAATACCACCACGAAGAGTAATATCACAACCCTCTCTCATCAATTCCTACTCGCTCCCTCTGTCCCTTTCCTTCTCTGGCCCACTTTTTCTCTCCCTCGCTTGCGCTATCTCTCTCACGCTTCTTATTCCCCCTTCAGCTATATCCTTGCATCCTCTATTCCTATTCTCCTCCGCCACTCTCTCTCTCAGTTCTCTCTCCCCCATTCGTTACCATCTTTCAGTCTCTCAACCTCGTTTCCGTCTCGTTCTCGTTCCATCGATTTCTTCTACCCGACTGTCCCCCTCACTTCTACTTCTCCCTCACTTTCTCTCCCTGCCTGTCAGCCCTGTCTGTCCATCTCACTTCCTTCCCTCTCCCACACTCCCTTTCCTTCTCTCTGTCCAGTATTCTCTACCGGTCTCTCTAACTTCTGTTTTTCCCCCTCTCTCACGTTGTCTCTCTTTCTCTCTTAGATGGTCTGAACTCCACCTACTCTCTGCTAAAACTTGGGAAAGACGAACTTCTCATCGATGAGGATGAAGATGCTCCCACCGCTTCAGGACCCGCAAAGCTGCAAGTGACTGCAGAAGCAGGTCAGAGTTCACAATAACGACGTCACTCTGAAGGAGTCACGTGTTTTATGTAAACGTGTACAAGTCCCACCCTACCAGACTTATCTTCATAATTCCATCACTCAGGACCCGGCAATATCCTTGTTAATCTCATCTGCACTCTCTACAGCTCAGTGGCGTATTACCTAGAGGATGACGAATGAAACGGAACACTGTACTCCAAGCGTAGCCTCACTGACGTTTTGTTCACTGCAACGTCACCTCCCTACTCCTGTACTCATTGTCCTGTCTGATGAAGGGCGGCGCGTCCAATTTCCCAATTTCCCTCGGGATCAATAAAGTATGTCTGTCCGTCTGTCTGTCAGTCGCCTTCTCCACCGCCCAGTCTATCGGTGACTCCACTTTCAAAAACCGTGCACCTCCAGCCCTGGATCCCTTTGCTATACGACACTCCCCAGGGTCCCTGTCAACTTGTGCCTTTACTTTCAGGGAACCTTCTACCTGTACCCCTGGGTCCCTCTGTTCAACAACAGTCGCTAATGTCCCTGTTTACCTGTGACTGCACTTTCAGGGAACCGGGTACCTGTACCTTTGTGTCCCTCCGTGCCAACACATTTCCCAAGTTTCCTCCCGTTCACCCTGAAAGTTCTACGCTGTTGTTTGTCCTTCTGAAATAAGATAGCTCAAACTAAATTGCATGTGCTCCTGCTCGGCGCAACGTTCCCGTATAATCGAGATCCCATTGTCAGAGAAAACTGTCTTCACTCTTTACCACACCACCGACGTCAGTGTTGTCTGCAGGCTTACAAACCGCATGTTACATACGCTGCTATAAATGTTCAACCGAAATAACTGGTCCCACCACTTATCCCCGGCGAACACCGCCAGTGACGGGCTTCCAGACAGAGAAACGAACTGCAATCCTAAACAAAATCAGCCATCCCTCCTATCTGGGGACTTATGAAAATCTATGTACATTACATCTAGCACCGGATCAGTCCTCCACAATCAAATTGGTGACACAGATCTCCTTGGATCCCACGCCATCTCCAGACCAGTCTGCCATCAGTGACCTTGTTAATAGCCTGTTCTGTATGGTATATCTGCTACCAATTCCAAGTCTGTCCCCTCCCCAGTCAAATCAGCCCGACAAATCTCTCTGGGTCTCACGCCACCTATCATCTCATTCGTCCTTCTCTCTTCTACTCTATCTATCTTTCCATCTCCCGCCCAGTCTCACTGCTCCATTCCTTCTTGGTCGCTCTCTACATTCCTCTCTCCCACCTTCCCGAGTGATCTCCCATCTGTGATCTTGATACCGGACTTGTCTAGCTCCCATTCTGTCTATCAATCCGGATATATTAATCCTTCAAACCCCTCTGGGTCCACACCATTCTGAACAGTAGCCTACCATAGGGAAAATAATTAAATGTCTTATTGACTTCCCTGGTCACCATCTCTACTACCCTGTTCTCATGAAACGTCCTGTTTCCTCACTAAAAATATAAACACTGCTCCGCCCATGACCGCTTGATACGGGACTTGTCAAGCGTCAATTATAGCTATCAATCCGGACATATCAGTCAGTCAAATTCCCCAGGGTCCCACACAATCACACAGAGTAGTCTACCAAGTTAAAGAAATTAAATGTTTTATTTTCTTACTTGTTCACCGTGTCTACTACCCTGTTCTCATGAAACGTCCTGGTTCCTCACGAAAATTTTGAACACTGCTCCGCCCATGACCGCTGGAAACTGCAGAGCTTTGTGGAAAGAGCTGAGCCCAGCTCCGAAACCAGCCCACCCTCCATGAACTATTTCTACTCTGCCTCCTGCCTCGGGAAAGCAGCCAGCATCATCAGAGAACTACCTACACCCACCCCGAATATTCTCTCCTCTACACCCTCCCATCGGAAGGAAGATTGGAAAGCATGTCTCACCAGGCTCAGGCACAGTCTCCACACCACAGTTTACAGAATATAGAAGGGTCCGCTGCTACAATACGATGGAAACCTGACCTCACAATTTACCCCTTCGTGGTCCTTGCACATAATTCCCTGCCTGCACTGCATTTTCGCACACTTCATTCTGCATTCGGTTATTATGTTACCCTGTTCCACTCCAATCAAGTGATCTGTACCTATGGCTGTGCCTGAGACCTCTCTTGTGTCTGTGGTCGATATAATTTATGTGGATGACAATGTGGATGCGTGTGTTGGTACGTTTACAGATGATACGGAAATCGGCGGTGTTGTGCATCGTGCAGAAGACCTGCAAAGCTGTTCCGGGGGGTGGGTTGGATTAATCGAGATTTGCAGAGGGAGGGGAACTACAGTGTTAGATCCGATAGTTAGGTGGAGGAGGATAACCGTCATTCGAGAACTGCAAGTATAGTGCATGCCGTGAAGCCAGATCTAACAGATAAAGAGGCTTTGAGGAAAGAGATGCAGAATAAAGGGTGGTAAGGTAGTGAGGCAAAAGGGCTAAACTGAGTGCACTTCAGTGCAAGAAATATCAGGAGCAAAGGAGATGAATTGAGACCTTGGATACATACATGGAATTATGATGTTGTGGCCATTACAGAGACTAGGCTGGAACCAGGGCAGGAATGGATTCTCAATAATCCTGAATTTCAGTGTTTTAGAAGGAATATAGAGGCGGGGTGGGGGAGGGGAGAAGGGGAGGAGAGGTGCCATTAAAGGTCAGGGATAGTATTACAGCTACAGAAAGGTTAGGTAATGTAGCAGGATCCTCTTTTGGTTCAGTTTGGGCGGAAGTCAGGAAGAGAAAGGGAGCAGGTCCTCTTTTCGGAGTATTCTATAGGCCCCCTGTGGCTAGGAGCTTTAAGTCCTCGTTGTCGACGAGGATTAGAGGGAGGCGAATCTTGTCCCGTTATAGAAAAATAAGGTAGTAGGGATAGTCAGGGTAATTATAGACCAGTGAGACTTACGTCTGTCGTGGGACAGACGTAATTGTTGGAACAGATTCTTAGATATAGGATCTATGAACATTCAGCAAATCATGGTCATTTGGGAGGTCACCACGGATTTCATTGAGAGTAGTGCAGTGGAGGTGGTCTACAAGGCTTTTCGTTAGACATGTGATAAGATTCCGCTCGGTAGGCTTATTTAGAATGTCAGAAGGCATGGGATCCAGGGATGTTTTGCCAGGTCGATTCAGAATTGGCTTCCCTGCAGAAAGCAAAGTGTCGTTGTGGAGGGAGTACATTCAGATTGGAGGGTTGTCACTTTTTGTGTCCCAATAGGATCGGTTCTGGGACTCCTAATTTACGTGTTTTTTATTAACGTCCTGGATGTTGTGCTAGAAGGGTGAGTTGGCAACTTTGCCGACGACTAAAAATGGACATGTTGTGGAGAGTGCCGAGGATTGTCGAAGATTGCAGAGAGACATTGATAGGATGCAGAAGTGGGCTGAAAAGTGGCAGATGGAATTCAACCCGGAGAAGTGTGAGATGGTACATTTTGGAAGGACAAACTCCAAGGCAAAGTAAATGGCAGGATAGTTGATAGTGTGGAGAAGCAGAGGGATCTGGGGATATATGTCCACAGATCCCTGAGAGATTACCTCACAGTTAGATAGGGTACTTATGAACACTTATGGGTGTTAGCTTTCATGAATCGTGGGATAGTGTGTCAGAGACACAATGTAATAATGCAGCTGGATAAAACTCTGGTTAGGCCACACTTGGAGTACTGTGTCCAGTTCTCGTCGCCTCCCTATAGGAAGGATGCTGAAGCATTGTCAAGGGTACAGTGGAGATTTACCAGGATGTTGCCTGGTTTAGAGAGTATCACACTGGGGTTTCCTGAATATAGTCCCCCAACGACTTCTCATGGATCCTTCTGGCTCTCCAGGCATTTTTCTCAAGGTCGTTCCTTCTCGCCTTATAATCTTCTAGATCCCTGTCATTACCTAGTCTTTTGAACGTTTCCTAAGCTTTTGTTTACTTTCTGAACATAATTTCAACAGCCTTTGTACACCACGTTTCCTGTACCCTACCATCTTGCTCCTGTCTCATTGGCACGCACCCTGAGCATTTCCGCCGTCTATTTCCCTCAAAATATCTGGTCCAAGTTTAAACACCCAAGTTCCTTCCTTATGAATTCGTATTTCCCCTTTCTCCAATTAAACGCTTTCTCAAATTGTTTGTTCTTCTTCCTCTCCAATACAAAAGTAAAGGAGATAGAATTGTGATCACTATCTCGAAAATGCTCTCCCACTGACATGCGTGACATCTGACCATGTAATTTTCCCAATACCGGATCACGTACAGCCTGTCTTCTTGTAGGCTTATCTACATATTGTATCAGGAGACCTTCCTAACAGACCTAACAAACTCTACCCCATCCTAACCCCATGTTCTAGGGATATACAAACCAATATTTGAGAAATTAAAATCTCCTTCCACGACAACTCTCTTATAAAAAGATCTTTCCACAATCTATCTTTCTATCTGTTTTTGCTGTCCGTGTTGCTAGAGTTATTAACTCTTTCCTGCTTCTAACATCAGCCACAGAGACTCAGTGGACAATCCCGCCATGCCTTCCTCCTTTTCTGCAGCCGTGACACTATCTCTGATCAGCAGTGCCACGTCGCCACCTCTTTTGCCTCCTTCTCTGCTGTCTGTAACATCTAAAGGCCGGCACTGTAAGTAGACATTCCCGTCCCTGAGCCATCCAAGTCTCTGTAACGGCCACAACATCATCGCTCCAAGCTCTGTTCCATGTTCTCAGCTCATCCGGTTTGTTTATGATGCTTCTTGCCGTAAAGTAGACACATCTGAAACCATCGGTGTGAGCGCGTCCCTTGTCTATCACCTGTCTGAACTCCCTCTCGCGCTGTCCCCAAGCGTTCTCTTCCTGTGAGCCAACCTCCTCTTCCCCAGTCTCTTCAGTCCGGTTCCCACCCGCCATCAATTCGTGTTTAAACTCTCCTCGGTAGCCTTAGCAGGCCTCTCCGCCAGACTATTGGTCCCCCTCGGATTCAAGTGCAACCCGTCCTATTTTACAGGTCACACCTGGCCCAAAAGAGGACCGAATGATCCAGAAATCTGAGTTCCTGGCCTTTGTTCCAATCCCTCAGCTACGCATTTATCCTCCACATCACGTTGTTCCTAGATTCACTTGTCCCCAGGCACAGATAGTAATCCCGGCATTCTTACCTTTGAGGTCCTGTTTGCATCCTCCCTCCTAACTCCCTATATTCAGCACCTCCTCCCTTTTCCTTCCTATATCGTTGGTACCAATAGTTATCACAACCTCCGGCTGTTCACCTTCCTACTACAGGATATCGTGGACGCCAGCAGAAACATCCCGGTCCCTGGCAACAGGGAGGCAAACTACCATCTGTGTATATTTCCTGCGTCCTCAGAATCGCCTATCCGACCCCCTAACTAGAGAGTTCCCCGTCACTGCTGCCATCCCCTTCCTTTCCCTACACTTCTGAGCTACGGCGCCAGACTGTGCCTGAGGCGCGGCCATTGGTGTTTCCCCCAGGCAGGATGTCACCCCAAACAATACTCACACAGGAACACTTTTTGTAAAGAGGGACAGCCACAGGGTCAGACAGGCGATCCCGAGGACGCAGGAATGATACACTGGTGGTTGCTTCCCTCCCTGTTGCCTGGGAGCGGGATGTTTCTGATCATGATGCATCTTGCCTCAAAATTGACACATTTGAAACCATCGGTCTGAGCGCGTCCCTTGTCTATCACCTGTCTGTCCTCCCTGTCGCGCTGTCCCCAAGCGTTCTCTTCCTGTGAGCCAACCTCCTCTTCCCCAGTCCCTTCAGTCCGGTTCCCACCCGCCATCAATTCGTGTTTAAACTCTCCTCAGTAGCCTTAGCCTCTCCGCCAGACTATTGGTCCCCCTCGGATTCAAGTGCAACCCGTCCTTCTTGTACAGGTCACACCTGGCCCAAAAGAGGAACGAATGATCCAGAACTCTGAGTTCCTGGCCCTTGCTCCAATCCCTCCGCTACTCATTTATCCTCCACATCACTCTGTTCCTAAACTCACTTGTCCCCAGGCACAGATAGTAATCCCGATATTCTTATCTTTGAGGTCCTGTTTCTCATCTTCCTTCCTAACTCTCTATATTCAGGACCTCTTCCCTTTTCCTTCCTATATCGTTGGTACCAATAGGTATCACGACCTCAGGCTGTTATCCATCCCACTACAGGATATCATGCACGCGATCAGAAACATCCCGCTCCCAGGCAACAGGGAGGGAAGCAACCACCAGTGTATCTTACCTGCGTCCTCAGGATCGCCTGTCTGACCCCCTAACTACAGAGTCACGATTTACTGCTGTCTTCTTGCGTTCTCTACCCTTCTGAGCAACAGGGCCAGACCTTGTGCCAGGAGCGCGTCAATTGTTGCATCCCAAAGGTATGCAGACCCCACCTCTCCCCAACAGTACTCAAACAGGAGCACTTATTGTTTAAAGGGACAGCCACAGGGGTACACTCTCGTATCTGACACCTGCCTTTCCCTCTCCTGACTGTTACCCATTTATCTGTCTCCCGGGGACCCGCTGTGACTGCTTGCCTGCAAATCCCCTCTATCATCTTCGCACTCTCCCTGACCAGACGAAGGTCATTGAGCTGCGTCTCTATTTCCCTATCGCGGTCCCTAAGGAGCTGTAGCTCGACGTAGCTGGTGAGGAAGTGGCCGTCCGGGAAGCTGAGATTCTCCCGGACTTCCCACATCTAACACGCAATATATAACACTGGCCTCACAGACACTCTTCCTGTTCTGTTCCTCACAGGAAGCTCACCTCGCCTTGACCCGTTATCGCCGAAGCCCGGATGTATCAAAGCCCTGCCGCTCTGCCTCAGGTCACTCCTTTGATAACCGCTCCTTTGGTAAACGCTCCATGGGCCAGTAGCTCCCTGAACCTACCCTGCTATCCAACTGCCGATTGGCCATCCGGTTAGAGCCAGTGACAGCCCACTGACTAACGCTCTCGAGACCACCTTTTCAAATAGCCGTCGCAGACCTACGAAAAGACGTCTGTTGACGCCTCTCCTTTTATTTCTCTCTTTTTCTCTCTCACCTCTCAGACGGTCTGAACTCCACCTACTCAGTGCTCAAACTTCCTAATGACGAACTTATCACCGAAGAGTATGAAGATCCTCCCATTGCACCGGGACCTGCGGAAATGTCAGTGGTTGCACAGACAGGTCAGAGTTCACAATAACGACATCACTCTTAAGGGGTCACGTGTGTTATGCACAAGTGTTCAAGTTTTAACGAATCTGCTTCGACCACTTCCTTTGGCCGCTCGTTCCACAGACGGACCACTGTCGGGGTAAACAAGATGTTGTTATTCTTGTCCCCAGTTGCATCATCTACTGCTTTCTCATTATCCCTGAGCATTTTGGTCCTCGATTATCCAAGCCTACACAAAAAATGACTGTGTCCTAACTCCCTACCCCTCCATTCTTCTCAGTCCCAATTCTTCTGAATCTCCTACCTCTCAGTCCCTACTCTTCTCTCTGTCCTCCCTCTCTCAGTCCATATCACTCTCTCCTCCCTCTCAGGCCCTACTCCTCTTTCTCACTCTGTCCCTGCTACTCTCCCTCTCTCCTCTGTCCCTACCCTTCTCCTTCCTCTCTTTCCTCCCTCTCAGTCCCTGCTCCTCTCTCTCTCTCTCTCTCTCTCTCTCTCTCTCTTCCCTCTCGGTCACTACCCCCTATGCCCCGTCTTTCTCGGTCCCTACCACTCTCTCTCTGCCCTCCTTCTCGTTCTATACTCCCTTCCCTTTCTCCTCTCCCTCGTTCACAAACCCTCTGTGCCCCCTTCCTCTCGGTCTCGACCACTCTCTCCTCCCTCTCAGTCCCTACTCACTCTCCCCTCTCTCTCGTCCCTACACTGCCACACACCTCCTGGTCCCGACCCTGATCTCTCCTCTCGCTTGGTCCCTACTTTTTCTCTCTCTGCTTATCAGTTCCTAATTTTGTCGCCCTCCTCCCTCTCAGTCCCTACCCTTTCTCTCTCCTCCGTCTTGGACCCTACTCTCTCTCTCTCTCTCTCTCTCTCTCTCTCTCTCTTCAATTCCAACCTGACCTCCCTACTCCTGTACTTATTGCCCTGACTGCTTTCTTCACCGCCCTGTCCACCTGTGACTCCACTTTCAGAGAACCGTGTACCTATACTCCGGGTCCCTCTGCTCGACAACGCTCTTCACCTCCTTGTCTACCTGTGACTCCACCTTCAGAGAACCGTGAACCATTATGCCCTTGGGTCACTCTCTTCTACAATACTCTCCACGGTTCTGTCTACCTGTGACTCCACATTCAGGGAACAGCGTACCTCTCGCCATACGTTCTATAAACTTCCCCTAGTTTTCCTCCCGTTCACCGTGCAAGTCCTACCCTGTTGTTTGTCTTCCTGAAATACGAACGTTCAAACTAAATTGCATCTGCTTCTGCTCGGCCGACTTCCCCGGAGAATCGAGATCCCACTGTAAGTGAAATCTGTCTTCACTGTATAAAACGACATCAACGTTAATGTCGTCTGCAAGCACACCTACTGTGTTCTGTGCAATCCGCTATAAACTGTCGATATAATTGACAGAGATCTATCGGCCCACCACCGACCACCCGTGAACAGCGCTGGTGACGGGCTTCCGGTTTGAGAAACGGACTGAAACACTAAAACGTGTCTCTTATCTCCGAGCCAATTGTATACTGGATCATCCCACCGTCCCCGCGTCGCACACCATCTCCCAGAGCGGTACACCCTATGGGGCCTTGTTAAAATCTGTGTACATTACATCCAGCAGATCGACCTGATCAGTCCTCCTCAATCAAATCGGTCAGAGAGATCTCCATGGGTTCCACAGCATCTTCAGACCAGTCTCCCAACTGAGCCGTTGTTAATAGCCTTGTACAAGCCTCTGTATGGAACATCTACTACCAATTACTGGTCTGTTCTCCCCAGTTAAATCCGCCGGCATATCTACCTGGGTCTCACGCCACCTGCCATCTCCTTCCCCCTTCTCTCTTCTACTCTCTTTACCTTTCCCTCTCCCTCCCAGTCTCACCGCTCCATTCCTTCTTGGATCTCTCTCTATATTCCTCTCTCCCATCTTGCAGAGTGATCTACCATCTGGGAACTTGATACAGGACTTGTCAAGCGTTCATTATGCCTATCAATCCGGACATATCATTCGGTCAACTTCCCCTGGGTCCCACATCATTACACAGATTAGTCTACCAAGTAAAAAAAAAAGTCTTATTTTGTTCCTTGTTCACAATGTCTAATACCCTGTTCTCATAAAACGTCCTGGTTCCTCACTAAAAATATAAACACTCCATCGCCCATGACCGCAGGGAACTGCAGAGCGTTGTGGAAATAGCTGAGCCCAGCTCCGAAACCATCCTCCCCTCCATGATCTCTCTGCACATACTGCTGCTCCGATAAAGCACCCAGCGTCATCAAAGGTCCCCGGACATTCTGTCTTCTGCACCCTCCCATCGGAGGGAAAATGCGAAAGCATGTACCAGGAGGCTCAAGGATAGCTTCTACACAACAGCAATCAGAATATTGAACGGACCCCAAATACGATAATATGTCCTCTTGACATCAAATCTTCCTCTTCGCGGCTCTTGAAACCTGTAGTCCGCCTGCACTACAATTTATCTGAAATTTTGATACTTTATTCTGCATTCTGTGATAGAGTAACCTTGTTCTACTCCAATGAAGTGAACTGTATCTGTGGATGTGGGTGGGATCTCTCCTGTATCTGATGTATATCTCGAATACATCTAATTATCTGGATAGACAGGGTCTGATTAGAAACAGTCAACATGGATTTGTGAGTGGAAGTTCATGTTTGACTGGTCTCATTGAACTTTTTTGGAAAGGTTACTAGGAAAGTTGACGATAGTGAAGCAGTGGATGTTATCTGTATCGACTTCAGTAAGTAATTGGCAAGTTTCCACCCGGAAGCTTAGTTAGGAAGGTTCAACTGTTAGGTATTAATATTGAAGTAGTAAAATTTATTCAACAGTCGCTGGATGGGAGATGCCAGAGAGTCGTGGTGGACAACTGTTTGTCAGGTTGGAGGCCGGTGACTAGTGGTGTGCCGCAGGGAACTGTACTGGGTCCAATGTTGTTTATCATATACATTAATGATCTGGATGATGGGGTGTTAAATTGGATTAGTAGGTTTGCAAACGATACTTAGATTGGTGGCGTTGTGGATAGCGAAGCAAGAATTCAAAGCTTGAAGGGAAATTTAGGTTAGTTAGAAATGTGGGCTGAAAGATGGCAGATGGAATTTAATACTGATAGGTTTCAGCTGTTACATTTTGGTAGGACTAATCAAAATAGGACATACATGGTATATGTTAGGGCATTGAGAAATGCAGTAGAACAGAGTGATCCAGGAATAAAGGCGCACAGTTCCCTGAAGGTAGAATCTCATGTGGATAGGGAGGTGAAGAAAGCTTTTTGTATGCTGGCCTTTATGAATCAGAGCACTGAGTATAGGAGTTGGGATGCAAGGTTAAAATTGTACAAGGTATTGCTGAGGACCAATTTCTAGCATTGTGCACAGTTCTGGACACCGAGCTATAGGAAAGATGTCAATAAAATAGAGAGAGTAGAGGGGAGATTTACGAGAATGTAACTTGGGTTTCAGCACCAAAGTTACAAAGAAAGTTTGAACAAGTTAGGCCTTTATTCTTTGCATCGTAGAAGCTTGAGGGGGACTTGATAGAGGTATTGAAAAATTATGAGGGGGATTGATCAAGTTGAAGTGGATAGGTTTATTTTTTCATTGAGAGCAGGGGACATTCAAACAATAGGACATGAGTTGAGAGTTAAGGAGCAAAAGTTTAGAGGGGTCATTTTTGCACAAAGAGTGGTAGATGTGTGGAACGAGCTTCCAGTGGAAGTGGTGGAAACAGGTTCGATATTGTTATTTGAAAAAGGATAGGTATATGAATAGGAAAGGAATGGAAGGATATAGGATGAGTGCGGGTCGGTGGGACTAGGTGAGAGTAAGCGTTCGTCACGGACTGGAAGGTCCGAGATGTAATTGTTATATTGTTTTATATAAATCAGGATGAGAATGTAGATGGGTGGTTTCGTGTGTTTGTAGATGATAGGCTGATGGGTGTTGTGCATCGCTTAGAGGGCCTGCATTCAATTCCGTGGGACTTGGATCAGTTTCTGATGTGAAATGGAGGAATGGCAGATGGTGTTTAACCCGGACAAACGTAAAATGTTGCATCTTTGTCGGCGAAATGCTCAGAGATAGCACAAGATCATAAGAGTTACAGAGGGTATCATTCCCAAATGTGAAATGTCTGACACCAGAGGGAATGCATCCCGGACAGCATTGCCGGCCGAAGGGCCTGTTCCTCTGCTGTACTGGCTGGTCTACGATGCAGGATGTTGGAAACACACAAAACCTTGTTAAATCTCCAGGTTCTCACAGGTCTTGGCCACAGACATTAGAGGTCCCCTGGGTAACACCACCAGTCACGGACGGCCGCCGGCCTCTGGGTTCTGTGGACAAGCCAGTACGGAAACTTAATTCCCAATTCACTGTGAATCCCGGCCATCACAATCTTGTGAATGGATCTCCCATGAGAGAGACTGCAGTCAAATCTTTATCACTCCATTGAACCGCGTGATCAACCCGAGATCCCTTTCCCTGTCGACAGTTAAGGGTTCTGTCGTTAACTGTCTCCTATCCCTTCACATTCTGTGTCGTCTGAGATTTTACAGCCTTCCAGCTCTACATTCTTCCCGGACAGTCACACCCACCACAAACACCGGATGGTCCGGTTGTATATGTAGACCATTTCCCACCATCCTTTATCATTCCTTCCTCAAAATTTATTTTGTTTTTTTTTTCTTATAGAAAAACATTTCAGAATCGGCTCTTCCGGCCATTCAGGCCGCGTTGCCCAACAATACTCCGAACTATTCCTTTTTAATGACAGTTAAATTTACAATAAACAATTAACCGAAAAACCGATATGTCTTTGTACTACGGGAGGATCCCAGATCGCCCGGAGGAAATCCACTGGCTCATAGGGTATTGGAAACTCCTTGCAGGCAGTGACGGGAACTGAACCCGGGTCGCTGGTACTGTAAAGCGCTGCGCTAACCATCACGTGTCCGTGCTGCCCTTCTCCTTGTCAGCAGCCACAAAACATAGAAACGCAATGGAGTCCACGAAATCACCACAACATCTTCATCCCCAGAAGACAGTCATTTATCTCATGCGTGAAAAATGAACAAAGCGGTCAAACAGTGATACAGATAGGAAAAATAATAAACCCGTGACACACTCTCTTTCCACTCTTTCCCACCCCTCTCTCTCGCTCCATTGTCTCTTCCCCCCTCTCTCCCACTTTTCTAAATCGTCATTTCGCCTCTCTTCCCTCTCTTCAGTCTCGCACATCCCACTCCCCATTCACACCGAAAATCGATTCCTCTTCTCACGCGGCTACTTCCTAGGTCCTCTCTCTTCTCGTTTTCTCTCCCCCATTGTTTCCCATTTTCCGGCCCATCGGTCCTCTCACACCATCCCCTGAATTCTCCTTCTGTTTCTCTGAATCGTCTCTCTACAGGTCCGCATAAAGAGCAGACGAACGAGAACATCGGAAACAGACCGGACCGTAAGATCTGCCTACTCTGCCTGGTTACGTTCGTACTCTTCGCGACAGTGGTCGGGCTCTCGATCCATGGTGAGTCGAACGGACTCCGGTTGGAGTCAGACCGTAAGCTGGGAGTGTGGAATAAAACATGACTGTAAAACTCTGAATCCAGACTGCCAATTCCCCGTGCATCCCATGTATTCCCATATTCTGGATAAGCCTCCCCTGAGGGCTCAGTCAAACACCCACAGTTTCAACTTAAACGATGACATTCGGGAGACGTGATTAAGTTTCTGGAATCAGAGAGACGCTGGTCAGCCCTGGGAAATCAAGCTATTTGGAATCTCAGCGATGAGGCTCAATGTAACTGAGATTGAGAGAGGGAGGGGTGTTGGTCGTTGAAGGAGAGACCGCGTCTGGTGGGTGGAAGAGAGTCCCAGTAGGCGACATGGCTGCATTCACCAACACACTGAAAGAGAGCATGGGGAATAGATCGCACCGTAGGATCTGCCAACTCTGCCTAGTTACTTCCGCCATTATCGTGATTGTTAACGGGCTCTCGACCCAAGGTGAGCCGAACGGGCTCCAAATGTAAATAAATTGTTATTGTACAGCACCACAGTGACACCGACAAGCCCTGAACAGTGACACTGAGACACCAGTCTCTGTGACACCAACACGCATCTCCCCCTGACCCGTCCAGCTCCGCACCGTGACAAAGACTCACACGTCACTGGAACACCCCTCCCCGAGACGATTGCGCCCCTCAACATAACACCGATGCACCGCTCACTGACGCAATTACCTTCACCTCACCCTGGCACAGGCAAACACCTGATCGTCATACCGGCTCCGAAATTCACAGCGAAACCTCAGTGACATCGACGCACACCTTGGCGTGATACTGTCACACCTACCGTAGCCATGACATGCCGCTCACCGTGACACAGACACAGCCCTCTCTGTGCGACCAGCACACCCCAAACCATGTCACAGGTACTCTAACCACCGTGACACCCCCACGCCCGTCACTCTGAGATTTCTCTCGCAGTGACGTCGAGAAACACTTCATTATGAACCGCCTCAACTCTCTACCGTGCCTCTAAACACCTATCACAGTGACACCAACACTTTCATCAGAGCAACTCGGACATGTTCCCCATGATAGTGACGCAGACCCCCATTGGAAAATCAACAAAATCTTCACCGGGACATTGATATACCCCTCAGCGTGCCACAGACACGACCCTCAAAATGGTGCCGACTCCTCTCACTGTGCCACCAGCACATTCTTCACTGTGACACCTTTCACCGTGACACTGACACAACACTCTCTGTGACCCGTTCGGTAGCGTGACGCTGACTCACGTGTCACTGTAAAGGCTAAACATCCTTTACCATCTCTCGCAGTGTCACAGATTCGTCAGTCTGAGATCACATCCGACAGAAATTACCAGGAGTTAAACTCAACCCTTCAATCCAAGATATCCGAGAATTCCCACCTGAATTTCTCCCGGAGAACCTGTCTGAAAAATCTCTCTGCGCTCAACTCTAATCTATCCGATCTTAAACGAATGCACAGCTATCTCCGTCACCAGTTCACTGAGATGGAAACGAAGTACAGATCTGTCAACGAAACCAAGGCTCAAATCTGTGAATTGTTGACCAGCAGAAGAGGTGAGGCATCATCCCCCTCTTTCACCCGCTCCTCATCACAGGGCAGGCATGGAGAGAAGAACCGTTACTCTGAGCTTGACATCGGGAGTGTGTGACGCGTCTGTCTGGAAGAAGTTGTATTCTGTCACTGAACCCAGGAGAGTGTGGCGGGATGTTGTAGAGGTGCATCACTCTGGGTCTGACCACGGGAATGTGAGACGTAGCATTCCAATTTTATTCTATGTCTGACTCCGTGAATCTCTGGTAGGACAGTATGGATCCAGCTTCACTCTGTGTCTGACAGAGGAATTGTATGTTGGGACAGTGCCCAGAGAGATTCACTTCATGTCTAACTTCTGAAGTGTGTTGTAGCACCGTGGAGAGAGAGAGTTTCAGTCTAAATATAGGAGTGTGTGACGGGACGGTGCAGCTGGGGCTTCACTCTGTGCCTGAATCTGGAAGTGAGTTATGGGACGTTGCAGAAGAGGTTTCACACAGTTTCTGATCCCGGGAGTGTCTGATGAGACGTTGTGGAAGGTGTTTGGATAAAAAAAACAATGACTTAAACGAAGAAAGCAGAGTGTAGTTGTGAAAGGAAAGTATTCTTCCTGGAGGTCGGTAATTAGTGGAGTGTCGCAGGGATCTGTCCTTGGACCCCTGCTGTTCGTGAATTTTATAAATGACCTGAAAGTAGAGGTGGAAAGATGGTTGAGTAACTTCGTGGATGACACGAAGATTGGAGGAGCTTTGGATGGAGCTGTATGTTGACGAAGGTTACAAGAAGATATAGACAGGCTGCAGAGTTGGGCATAAAAATGGCAGATGGAGTTCAATCCGGACAAGTGCGAGGTGATGTATTTTGGAAGGACAAGCTAGAAGACTGAGTACAGAATTAATGGTCAGTTACTTAAGAGTGTGGGTGAACAAAGGGAACTTGGGGTTCAAATCCATACATCCCTCAAGGTCGCTGCGCAGGTTGATACGGTAATTAAGCCGATGGGATGCTAGGCTTCATTAACAGGGGGATGGAGTTCAAGAGTAGAGAGGTCATGTTACAGCTCCACAAATCTCCGGTGAGACCGCACTTAGAGTATTGTGTTCAATTCTGGGCACCTCATTATAGGAAGGATGTGGAAGCTGTGGACAGGGTGCAGAGGAGATTCACCAGGATGTTACCTGATTGGAGAACAAGTCATATGAAACAAGGTTAGCAGAGCTGGGACTTTTCTCTTTGGAGCGTAGAAGAATGAGAGGGGACTTCATAGAGGTCTAGAAGACTATAAGAGGCATAGATAGGATCGGTGGTCTGTACCTGTTTCCCAGGGAACCAATAGAAAAAACGCCAGAGGCATAGGTACAAAATTAAGGAAGGAAAGATTAGGGGAGATACCAGTGGTAAATTTTCTTTTTTACACAGAGAGTTGTGATTGCCTGCAATGACCTGCCAGGGATGGTGGTGGAGGCTAAAACATCAGGGGTATTTAAGAGCCTCTTGGACAGGCACATGGATGAAAGAAAAATGGAGGGTTATTGGGTAGTGTGGGTTTAGTACATTTTTAAGGGTTATATGGGTCAGCACAACATGGAGGGCTGAAGTGCCTGTACTGTGCTGTTGTGTTCTATAGTTTTATGGTTCTATGGAGAAACACGGAGAAACTTCCACCGGAGTAGTGTGACTGGACGGCGTGCAGGAAATTTCACGACACGTCTGAATGCTGGAATGCGTGATGAGGCCATTGCGGAAGAGATTCACAGGCAGTGCGTGACGAGACTTTGTGAGATGGGACGGTGTGGAGGGAGATTCACTCTGTGTCTGACCCCGGGAGTTGTGTGATGGGACAGTGTGGTGGGAGATTCACTCCGTTTCTGACCCCGGGAGTGTGCGATGGGACTGTGAGGTGGGATGTTCACTGTGTGTCTGACCCGCGGAATGTGAGATGGGAAGGTATGGCGGGAGATTCAATCTGTGTCTAACCCCGGGAGTGTGTGATGGGACGGTGAGGAGGGGGATTGACTCTGTGTCTGACTCCGGGAGTGTTTGATGGGACGGTGTGGAGGGAGATGCACTCTGTATCTGACCCCGGGAGTGCGTGATGGGTCAGTGTGGAGGCGGATTCACTCTGTGTCTGATCCCGGGAGTGTGTGATAGGAAGGTGAGATGGGCGATACACTTTGACTGACCCCGGGAGTGTGTGATGGGAATGTGTGAAGTGAGATTTTTTCTGTTTCTAACCCCGGGAATGTGTGTTTGGACGATGAGGAGGGGGATTGACTCTGGTCTGACCCCGGGAGTGTGTGATGGGACGGAGTGGAGGGAGATTCACTCTGTGTCTTGACCCCGGGAGTGTCTGATGTGAAAGTGTAGAGGGAGATTTACTCTTGTGTCTGACCCCGGGAGTGCGTGATGGGTCAGTGTGGAGGCGGATTCACTCTGTGTCTGATCCCGGGAGTGTGTGATAGGAAGGTGAGATGGGCGATACACTTTGACTGACCCCGGGAGTGTGTGATGGGAATGTGTGAAGTGAGATTTTTTCTGTTTCTAACCCCGGGAATGTGTGTTTGGACGATGAGGAGGGGGATTGACTCTGGTCTGACCCCGGGAGTGTGTGATGGGACGGAGTGGAGGGAGATTCACTCTGTGTCTTGACCCCGGGAGTGTCTGATGTGAAAGTGTAGAGGGAGATTTACTCTTGTGTCTGACCCCGGGAGTGCGTGATGGGTCAGTGTGGAGGCGGATTCACTCTGTGTCTGATCCCGGGAGTGTGTGATAGGAAGGTGAGATGGGCGATACACTTTGACTGACCCCGGGAGTGTGTGATGGGAATGTGTGAAGTGAGATTTTTTCTGTGTCTAACCCCGGGAATGTGTGTTTGGACAATGAGGAGGGGGATTGACTCTGGTCTGACCCCGGGAGTGTGTGATGGGACGGAGTGGAGGGAGATTCACTCTGTGTCTTGACACAGATGTGAAAGTGTAGAGGGAGATTTACTCTTGTGTCTGACCCCGGGAGTGTGTGATGGGACCGTGTGGAGTGAACTTCACTCTATGTGTAACCCCTGTTGTTTGTGATGGGACAGTGTTGAGGGAGATTTACTCTCCGATAGTGATTCCTGAGCATTTGCTGTTGAGGAGGGAAATTACAGTATATCGTCTGAGATGCTTGGTAAATTGTGGACACCATCGAAAAGAACAAACACAGGACAGAAAATGTTAACTTTTAATGTTTGGAGTATAATGGATAATGCGGCGCTTCTTTGGCAAGAGATCAAGCGTGTTAATAAACGGAGACGTACACAGAGAGGCGGTTACATCCAAGGTGGAGGACACAGGAAACTGGGTGACAGCCGGGAAGCCAGTTCAGTGGTCCTCCTCATCAGCAGCCGGTATAACACTTCAGATGCAGTCGGGCATACGGACTAAATTTCTGGTAATTTTACACAATGAACAGGATACATATGCCCCAACGAAGAAGAGGTTCTTACAAGATAAGAGTAGGCATCCGTGGCTGACAAAGGAAATTAAGGATTGCAGTTAGGCCAGGGAAAGCTGATGTAAAATGGCAAAAGTGAGTAGGAATTGGATGACTTGAAAGCTTTTAAAATCATACAAAAGGCAACAAGAAAGGCTGTGAAATAATAAAAAAAACTAGCTGGAATATAACTGGAATATGATGGTAAACTGGCCAATATTATAAAACAGGACGCTATAAGTTTTTTTCTAATTTCAGTTTCTAGGTCCCCGTTGTTCTAGTGAGACCATGGACTTTCGCCTGGGAAGGTTTCCAGGGCACAGGCCTGGGCAGGGTTGTATGGAAGACCGGCAGTTGCCCAAGCTGCAAGTCTCCCCCTCTCCACGCCACCGATGTTGTCCAAGCGAAGGGCACTAGGACCCATGCAGCTTGGCCCCTTTGACATCGCACAGCAATGTGTGGTTAAGTCCCTTGCTCAAGGTCACAACAGACTGCCTCAGCTCGAACCAGTGACCTTCAGAATTTCTCCGGGTGTCAGTTATCGAACGGTGCTAGAGGAGCTACACTGTGTCTGATCACTGGTGTGGGCGATTGGACACTGTCACAGTAGCTTAACTCCGTGTCTTCCTGTGGGAATGTGTGATGGGACGGTGTGGAGTGAGCTTCTCTCTGTGTCTGCCCGCAAGAGCGCGTGGTTTGACAATGGGCAGCGTGCAGTCTGAACCCATGTGTGCGTAATGCGACTGTGGAGAGGGAGAGAGAGAGAGAGAGAGAGAGAGAGAGAGAGAGAGAGAGAGAGAGAGAGAGAGAGAGAGAGAGAGAGAGAGAGAGAGAGCGAGAGAGAGAGAGAGAGAGAGAGACAGAGAGAGAGAGAGAGAGAGAGAGAGAGAGACTCTGTTTCTGACCCCGTGAGTATGAGATGGGGGGACGATGCGGAGGGAGGTTCTCTCTATGTCTGGCCGGAGGTGTGCGTGATGGGACGGTGTGAAAGGAGCGACACCTGCTGTCTGAATCCGGGATTGGACGTTGTTAAGGGAGTTTGAATTTTCTGATCCCATTCGGTGCAATGGGTGTTATGGAGGGTGATTCACTGTTTTTTGTTCCTGATTTGTAGTGCATACGTGTCCTCAGAACTGGATCGATAACGAAAATCGGTGTTATTTCACATCTTCCTTGGAGAAAACTTATGATGGAGCGAGGGATCATTGTTCAAACTTGGATGCAAGGCTCCTCGAAATAAATTCAAAAGAGGAAGAGGTAAGTGATTCCCAGGGTGTAAGATAGATCGTAACATTCCACACCATCCCATCACACACTCCCGGGGATAGACACAGAGTGAATCTCCCTCCACACCGTCCCATCACACACTCCCGGGGATAGACACAGAGTGAATCTCCCACGAGGACCAGTATCTGAACCCGGTTTATCATCACTGGCATGTGACGTGAAATTTGTTAACTTAGCATCAGCAATTCAATGCAATGCATAATTTAACACAGAGAGAGAAAATAATAATGAATATAAAATAAAGCATAATAAAAATGAACAAGTAAATCAAACACGTATATTGAATTGATTATTAAAATGTAAAAAAAAACGGAAATGGTCTACATTATAAAAAGTGAGGTAGTGTACAAAGTTTCCAGTCCATTTAGGAATCGGATGGCAGAGGAGAAGAAGCTGTTCCTGAATCACTGAGTGAGGGCCTTCAAGCTTCTGTATCTCCTACCTGATGGTTACAGAGAGAAATGGGCATGCCCTGGCTGGTGGAGGTCTTTAATAATGGACACTGCCTTGCTGAGACTCCGCCTCCTGAAAATGTCCTGGGTACTTTGTAGACATGCGCCCACGATGGAGCTGACTAGATTTGCAAACTTCCGCAGCTCTTTCGGTCCGATGCAGTAGCCCCTCCATACCAGACAGTCATGCAGCCTGCCAGAATGCTCTGCACGGTACAATTATGGAAGTTTTTGATTCTGACAGTATGAAGTCCCTTCACGGCGTCCCGTCAGACTCTCCCTGGGTCAGGCACAGAGTGAAGCACCCACAAAGCCGTCCCATCACCCATTCCTGGGATATGACACTGGATGTTTCCATGTCTATGCCATCTCTTCAAATTTTCCCGTGGCCAGACATGGGGAGAGGCGCAATGTCACCGTTAGGTTCTACCAGCATGCTTTGCCTGGTGTGTGAGAGCGATACTGCCGTCGGCCAGGCCAATCCGAGAAAAGCTTGTTTGTGTGGTCGTGTTGCCCGGTTACAAATCAATCCCACGAAATAACGAGCAGTTCACCATTTGCAATTAAACGGTTGGGCTTTATGATTCTTCATTTAACTACAGGGTTAGTCTAGAAAACAATTTTACCATTTTAACGAAACAGTCCAACGCGCTCCTTGGATCTCACTGTTTTCCCGTCCGTCCGTTCTCCATCGATTTCTCCCGAGTGTGGTCGACTCCCGACCCCATTCCAAGTCCGCTCAGACCTGCAGTCTACGATTACCCCATTCTGGCATCTCCTCTTTCCATCTTATGCCGAACAAAAGCCCGCGAGTTCCCCGCTCACGGGCTCACAGGAAAGAAAACCCCTCCCATCAGCGGACGCCACACATTCCAAAGCACCCGTTATCTCTCGTCATAACACAAACACACTGCTGCTACAGAGAAACCAGTACATTAGCAGTGAAACATTTCCCAGGACGTTGCAAGCATATTAATGGAAAGGATTTCACTTCACAGGAGTTTGTTTCCACCTCTGTCGGCGATGTATACAGAACTTACTGGATTGGAAAATGCAGAGACGGGTGAGGTTTGGACTGTTACAGGTCCGTGGTTTGAGAGTGACACGAGGCCGTGGACAGTGAGAGAGTGGGTCAGTGGGATTAGACTGTTCACTGACCCAGGGTTGTCGGGAGAGGGTGGTGCAGTGGGATTGATTTCGGAACTGACTCGGGATTTTCGGGGAGAAGGGTGTAGTGGGATTCGTACGGCTGTGGATCCGGGGCTGGGGGGCGAGCGCAGATCAGTGGAATAGTTATTTTCGACGATCTCAGGTTGGCTGCTGCATCTGTTTCGTCTCTGTTGAAATTGTCTAACCCTCTTTGACAGGAATGTGGACTCTAATCTTCTGTACAAGTCCTATAGCCGGCCCAGCTGCAGAAAATGCGACGGATCCTGGACATACGATTGCAAAACAAAACACAGATTCCTCTGCGAGAAGTCGGATATTCCTGCAGAGATCCGAGGTCTTTGTCAACACCCCGTGGGGAAGACTTAAATCAAATGAATGCACCCCACCTCTCCCCATTCAATCTACCCCACTCACAAACCCCAACCCTTTTACTCCTTCACACCCACTCCATCGTACACCAGTCTCCTCCTCTAATCGCATCCACATTCTCCCCCACTACTCTCCCTCTCCCCATCCAGACCACTCTTCACCCTTCCTGCCCCTCTCTCCTCCGCTCGCCACAATTACTCCCTCTTTCTACTCTTCTCTTTGCCATTCTCCCCAACACATTCTTCTTCTGCTCTGGCTCTCTCCCCCTCGGACCCCATTCTCGGCCTCTCCTCTCTCCGTTCTCTCCACACACTCTCACCTCAATTCTGTGAACTCTGGCTCTCAATTCCCCAACCCAACCCAATGTGAACATTTACCCTCCTTGTGCCCCTCCTGGCTTCATACCCTCGCTCCAAGAACTGTAGACACATCCTTTCTGCTTTCCTTCTGTCCGTAACTCAGACCGTCGAGACCCGGCAACATCCTCGTAAATCTCACCCCGCACTCTTCCCAGCTTAGTGGCAGCTTTCCTACAGGAGGGGGACCAGAAGTGAACACCGCCCTCCAAGCGCGGCCTCAACGACGCCTTGTACAACTTCAAGGTGACTTCGGTACGGTGCAAAATTATCGTAAATAGGGAGATGTAAAATTAACGTAAATAGGGAGAACTAATAAATACTGCAATGAAGGTGAATACCGAGGGAGTGTTTAAGTGTTCACGGAGAGTTCGCAATCTGATGGCGGAGGGGAGGCAACTGCTTGTAAATTGTTGAGTTTTCAGGCTCCTGTACCCCCTCCCCGATGGTACCGATGAGCACAGGGTATTTCCCGGCTGGAGGCGGTATTCCGGACGCATTCATTCTTGAACATGTCCTCGATGGAGGGGAGGGTTGTTGACGGGCAATAATTGGTAGTCAGAGCCTTAAAGGGAAAGTGACAGCTAACCACACTCAGGGAATGGACGCGCCGAGACCTGAATGCCTGCCGCTCTTCGGTCGGGAACTTGGCACCTTCTTCGTGTTTGAGTGAATGTGCTATCTCCACCCAGATTGATTCCACATTCTGCTCCATAGATCCTATGTCGTCTCCAAATATCGCCCTAACATCCGCCTCAATCAAGAGCGCTACACCACCTCCTGAAATTCCTGCTAATCCTTTCGTATTCCCTGATATTCTTGGATATTGAATTTCCAATCCTCTTTACTTTGCAGCCACGTCTCTATAATGACCACTAAATCAGTCCCCTTTGTACTGATTTGTGCCACGATTTCACTGACCTTATTTGGAAAACTACGGACTTTCAGATAAAGTGATTTTACACTCATTGTGCTTTTAAAATCATGTCATCTTTCTCACTTTACACTTGAAGTTTCTTCGCTTCACTTCACTCCACACTTACTTTTCTCTTTTTTTATCTTTTGATTTTACTTTAACTTCATCCACATTTTTCTCTTTTACTTTATCCATACTCCGCCAATCTGTTGCACACATCCCCGCGTCATGTGGCTCTCTGGGATCCCGGTCCCATCACGGTTCAGGTGTATCCGTCCCATTTGAACAGCTCCCTCCTTCCCAAGTACTGGTGCCAATTTCTCATGAATTCGAACCCACTTCTCCAACACCAATCCTTGACACACGCATTTGACTGTCTAATCTTCTTTACATTAAGCCAATTTCACATGTCTGAGGCTGTAATCAGGAGATTACCTCCTTTTTGCTTTAGCTTTTTTTTTAAGCCCGTAGCTGGTTAATTCCTTCAGCAGAAACTTTTACCTCGATCTACTGATGTGTTGTACATACACAATGACTTGGTTTACACCGCCGCCTACGACAAGGAATTCCTTAAACCACCCCTCTTTGGCAGAGGAAATCCCTCCGAACATACGTTCTAAATTCTCATCCCTGCATGCTGAGGCTGTCCACGCAGGCCTTAGTCTCCCCCACCATCTCTCTCTCCATTCACTCGATCGAGGACTTTCAACTTTTGACGGGTGTCAATGACGTCACCTCTCTTTCTTCTGAATTCCAGTGAGTACAGGCCCAGATTCATCAAACTCTCCTCAACCCCGGAATCATTTTCGCGAAACTCAATTTCACCCTTCAGAACGTCCACCCATCCTTCCCTATATAAGGTCCACAATTAGGGCCATAATACCCCGGATCAGGCCTCCGAAAAACACCTTAAAATTAATTGATCGTCTTCATATGTTAGTCCTCTGGAAAGCAATGAATCCGTTGTATTTGCCTTCGTCACCACGGACTCCAACAATAAATTAACCTTAAGGAAATCCTGCACAAGGACTCCCAAATCATTTTCGGCCGTAGATTGTTGAATTTTCTCTCCATTTCGAAAATATTCTGCATTTTTATTTATTTTACCGAATTGCAGGACCAAAAACTTCCCGGCACTCTATTCCATCAGCCATGGCTTTGCCCGTTTCCGCAATCGGTCTCAGCCCTTTTGTAGCCCCTCTGCTACTTGAACCCTACCTGTGGATGGGAAATGTTATGGCCGATCTGCATTGACTGCGGTTTCCTCATGAGTTAGTTAAACATTCGGTTGCACAGGGAGATACACTGACCCAGGGTTTGGAGATTGTTGATTATAACTGAGGAAATGATTGTTCTGAACGCTGAGCTGTTGTCAACAAAACCGCAGCCTGATGGAGATATTCCAATTCTCCAGACTGACTGAGGCCACTTGGAAGCAGGAGAGTCCAGCCATTGCAGACCGCTTGTGGAGAGAGACAAGGTCAACGGGGTCAACGTGTTGACTGTGCACAGATGCTAACATCCAGGAATTTTTTAAATAATTCGAGAGGCTTTCCAGGTGATAGATTGAACGTATAGAGAGGTAGTTACACGCACGGTGCAGGACAAAAGAAACTAGCTAGAACGAGGGGGCGCTTTTTTAATCTGCTTGGAAGCAGTTACAGAGGAGATGCCAGGGTTTTTTTTTAGTGCAGAGTGCGTTGAATTGGCTGCCGGCGCTAGTGGCTGTGGCGGATACGATAGGGTCTCATAAGAGACTCCTGGACAGGGGCATGGAGCCTCGAAAATATAGTGTTATGGGTTACCATTGGTGATTTCCAAGATAAGAGCATTTTCGACAATGCTTTGGGGGCCGATGGGCCTCTATTGTGCTGTTTGTTGATCGGAAATGTTGTGACCGAGCTACACTGACTGTGGTTTCCGAATGGGGAAGTCAAACATTCTGTTGCAGAGGGAGGGAGATGCACTGCCCCGGATGCGGAGATTGTTGATAACAACTGAGGATGTGATGTTCTGAACTCTGAGCTGTTGTCAATAAACAGCAGCACGGTGTGGGTATTGCAAATGTCCAGATTGTCCAAGGCCCAATGGAAAGCAAGACAGATCGTGTCCCACTTGGCTACCAATGGCATGGCTAGGAGGAGTGACGAGGGAGTAGAGGGATAAGTGTTAAAGTATCTCCAGGGTAGTGATCTCAGTATTGAAACCCGAGCAGAGTGCTCGCCGGGCCAGAGCCAGTGAGATTGTACAGTTTTCACACATGGGTGTCAACTAGCTCCAGAGGGATGGGCCCAAAGTGCCAGAACACTTATTGGAAAGGCAGTGGAGACGGATGGTGATAGGAACTCATACAGAGGTGGTAATCAGATGGTTGAGATCGGTGCACATATTGTCCTGGGGTGCACACATTTCAATGCAGAAGGATCGGCATTGGCTGCAAATAGTGCTGAAGATGAGGTAACTGTTTTTACAAACCGAGGCAATTTGTACTGAGGAGAGGCTGTTGAGGGGAAGACATTGCAGTCAATCGTCTGAGATTCCTGGTAAATTGTGGACACCATCGAAAAGGATGAATACAGGACTGAAGGCATTAATGTGCGGATTATAATGGATAAAGTGGTGTTTCCGTGGTAGGATGCAAAGAGTGGGAATGAATGGAGACGTACTCAGGTTTACTACCGGTTGCTCTGCAGGGGCTCTGACAGGAATATTTCAAATGTCATTAGAAACGGGGATGGTGTCGGAAGATTGGCGAATTGCTCATCCGATTCTATAGTTTAATAAGGGTTCTAAGAGTAAACCTAGCAATAATCGGCCTGTAAGTTTGATGTCAGTGAATGGGTAAATTAGTGGAAGGTATCCTTAGTGATGGCATATATAATTATCCGAATGCACAAGGTCTGATTAGGAACAGTCAAAATGGATTTGTGCGCGGAACGTCATGTTTGACAAAAACTATTGAATTTTTCGAAGAGCTTACAAGGAAAGTTGACGAGTGTTAATTAGTGGATGTTGTCTATATTGACTTCATTAAGGCCTCTGACACGGTTCCACACGGAAGCTAATTTAGGTAGGTTCAATCGTTAGGTATTAATATTGAAGTAGTAAATGGATTCAATAATGACTGGATGGGAGATGCCAGAGTGTAATGGTGGATAACTGTTTGTCAGGTTGGAGGCTGGTGTCTAGTGGTGTGTCTCAGGGATCTATACCTGGTCCAATGTTGTTTACCCTTGGTAATTTCCAAGATAAGAGCATTTTCGGCAATGCTTTCCTGGCCGATGGACCTCTGTTGTGCAGTTTGTTGATCGGAAATGTTGTGACCGAGCTACACTGGCTGTGGGTTCGCAATGGGGAAGTCAAACATTCTGTTGCCGATGGAGATGCACTGCCCCGGATGCTCAGATTGTTGGTAAGAACTGAGGAAATAATTCTGCTGAACTCTAAGCTGTTGTCAATAAACAGCTGCCCGGTGTGGGTATTGCAAATTTCCAGAATGCCCAAGGCCCAATGGAAAGCAAGTCAGATCGTGTCCCACTTGGCTACCAATGCCATGGCTAGGATGATTGACTAGAGGGATAAGGGTTAAAGGGCAGGATCTCCAGGGTAGTGATCTCAGTATTGAAACCCGAGCACCGTGCTTTCCGGGCCAGAGCCAGAGAGATTATACAGTTTTCACACATGGGTGTCAACTAATTCCAGAGGGATGGGACCAGAGTGCCAGATCAGTTAGCGGAGAGGCTGTGGAGATGGATGGTGATAAGAACACACACAGAGGTGGTAATCAGATGGTTGAGATCGGTGCAAATATTGCCCTGGGCTGCACACATTTCAATGCAGAAGGATCGGCATTGGCTGAAAATAGTGCTGAGGATAAGGTAACTGGTTTTACAAACCGAGGCAATTTGTACTGAGGAGAGGGTGTTGAGGGGGAGACATTGCAGCCAATCGTCTGAGATGCATGGTGAATTTTGGACACCATCGAAAAGGATGAATACAGGACTGAATGCAGTAATGTGCGGATTAAAATGGATAAAGTGCTGTTTCCGTGGCAGGAGGCAAAGAGTGGGAATGAACGGAGAATTATTTAGGTTTACTGCCGGTAACTCTGCAGGGGCTCTGACAGGAATATTTCAAATGCCGTTAGAAACGGGGATGGTGTCGGAAGATTGGCGAATTGCTCATCCGGTTCCATTGTTTAACAAGTGTTCTCAGAGTCAACCTAGCAATGATCGGCCTGTAAGTCTGACGTCAGTGATGGGTAAATTAGTGGAAGGTATCCTTAGAGATGGCATATATAATTATCCGAATGCACAAGGTCTGATTAGGAACAGTCAAAATGGATTTGTGCGCGGAACGTCATGTTTGACACAACCTATTGATTTTTTGAAGAGCTTACAAGGAAAGTTGAGGAGTGTTAAGTAGTGGATGATGTCTATATTGACTTCATTAAGGCCTCTGACATGGTTCCACACGGAAGCTAATTTAGGAAGGTTCAATCGTTAGGTATTAATGTAGAAGTAGTAATTGGATTCAATAATGGCTGGATGGGAGATGCCAGAGTGTAATGGTGGATAACTGTTTATGAGGTTGGAGGCCGGTGTCTAGTGGTGTGACTCAGGTATCTATACTTGGTCCAATGTTGTTTGTCATATACATTAATGATCTGGATGATGGGATGGTAAATTGGATTAGTAAATATGCAGATGATATTAAGATAGGTGGCGTTGTATATAATGAAGTCAGTTTTCAAAGCTTGCAGAGAGATTTAGGCTAGTTAGAAGAGTGAGCTGCAAGATGGCAAATGGAGTTTAATGTTCATAAGTGTGAGGTGCTACTTTTTGGTAGGACTAATCAAAATAAGTCATACATGGTAAATGGTAGGGCATGGGCGAATGCAGTAGAACAGAGTTATCTAGGAATTATGGTGCACAGTTCCCTGAAGGTGGAATCGCATGTGGAGAAGGTGGTAAGAAATCGTTTGGTGTGTTGGCCTTTATATATCACAGTATTGAGTATAGGAGTTTGGATGTAATGTTAAAATTGTACAAGCCTTTGATGAGGCCAAATTTGTAGTATTGTGTACAGTTCTGGTCACTGGAATGTTATCTCGGTTTCAGCATCGAAGTTAGAGAGAAATGTTGAACAAGTTAGGTCTTTATTCTTTGGAGCGTAGAAGTTTGAAGGAGGGGACTTGATAGAGGTATTTAGCGTTATGAAGGTTATAAATAGAGTTGACGTGGATAGGCTTTTTCTATTGAGAGTAGAGGAGATTCAAACAAGAGGACATGAGATGAGAGATGGGGGCAAAAGTTTAGGGGCAACGAGAGAGGCAACTTCTTTACTCAGAGAGTGGTAGCTGTGTGGAACGAGCTTCCAGTGGAAGTGGTAGAGGCAGGTTAGATTTAGTCATTAAACAAATGGACGGGTATATAGACAGGAATGGGATGGGGTTATGGGCTGAGTGCAGGTAGGTGGGACTAGTTGAGAGTCAGCGTTCGGCACGGATTAGAAGGGCCGCGATGGCCTGTTTCCGTGATGTAAATTGTTGTATGGTTATGTGGTTAATAAATCTCCCCCTCTGTTTTATGCATCTTCTCTGTGACTTCAACACTGTTTGTTGATCGGAAGTGTTATGACCGAACTACACTGACTGTGGTTTCCCCATGAAGAAGTCGAACATTCTGTTGCAGAGGGAGATGCACTGTCCCGGATCTGGAGCTCGTTGATAAGAACTGAGGAAATGTTTGCGCTGAACTCTGAGCTGTTGTCATTAAATCACATCCTGACGTCGGTGTTGCAATTGTCCATATGGTCCAACGCCCTGTGGGGGGGGGGGCATGTCAGATCGTGTTGCATTTGACCTCCCATGGCATGGGTGGAACGAGAGATGAGGGGATACAGGGAGTTAGATTAAAGGTCAGGACCTTCACGGTAGTGATGAAACCCAAGTCACGTGCTCGTCAGTCAATAACCAGAAAGTTTATACATTTCACACTCATGGGTGCCAACCGGTTCAAGAGGGATTGGAGCCAAAGTGGCAGAACAATGACTGGAAAGATCGTGGTGGCGGACGAGCGGAGAGAGTGATATCCCAGTGGTTGGCTGTTTGGCAGTAAGTCTGCCTCTTGACTCGGAAGGGGTGGGGAAGAAAGGACAAGCTGTGGTGATCGAGGATTCGTTAGTTAGTGGGACAGAAAGGATGTTCGCTGTGCCAGAATTCGACTCCTGAATGGTGTGTTGCTTTCCGCGTGCTAGGGTGCGGGTTATCTCACACCGAGTCCTCAGCATTCGTAAGTGATGTGACCAAAAGCCTTAATTCTGTTTACTGAAGAGGTGTGATTAAATTGGTTCTCAATTTTCTGAGGGAGAAGCATAATTCACATGTATCAGTATCACAGACGGGTGGGGATAATGGCTGGGATGACTGCAGAGAAGAGATGGCTGAAATTTCTGGTAATTGTCCATAATGAGCAGTTTCGATATGTCCCACAGAATAAGTTATTCTCAAATGGCAACGGTAGGCAACAGTGGCTGAGGAATAAAGTTAAGGCCTGGAAAGAATATATAAGGTGGGAAAAGTGAATGGGAAGCTGGATGATTTGAAAGCTTTGAAAATCCAACAAAAGGCAACGAAAAAGACTATAAAATGGAAATAAAAGTGTGAATATGATTGCAAAGTATCCAATAATATTAATCAGGATACTATAAGTTCATTTTTCAGTGAGGCCAAGGTTAATAGGAAGGTGAGACTTGATTTTGAGCCACTGGAAAATGATGCTGGTGAGGTATTAATGGGTGACAAAAATGGCGGATGGGCGTAATTTGTACTTTGCAAATGTCTTCACGATGGAGTAAACTAGCAGTGTGCCAGAGACCAGTCAGGGTCAGGGAGCAGGCGTGAGTGCCATGGCGATTACAAAGGGCAATATGCGAGTAAAACCCAAAGGTCTTACGTCGATAAGTCGCCTGAAACAGACAACCCACATCTTAAAGTCCTGAGAGAAGTTGCCAAAGGAAAACTGATGCATTGGCCATAATCTTCAACATCACCTAATTCCCAGAGGGCTGGAGGATTACAGATATCGCTCCAATCTTTGAAAAGGAAGGAAGGCTAAAAAAATGAAATGATTGGCCAGTCAGCCTAAGTTCGGTTGTTGAGAAAATGTTGGAATCTATTATTAAGGATGGACGTTCGGGGTTCCTGGAGAGGAATGATGAAGTAAGTCAAAGTCAGCATGGTTTCTGTTGAGCGAAAATGTTGCCGGACAAATCTATTAGAGTTCCTAGAGGAAGTAACAAGCAGAGCGGACAAAGAAGAGGTAAAGGATGCCATTTGTTTGAATTTTCAGAAGGAATCTTTTGAGGTGCCACACAAGAGGCTCCTTAACAAGACAAAATCCGAAGGCGTTACGGGACGGATACTGCCATGGATAGCGGAATGTCTGGCAGGCAGAAGACACTGAGAGGGAATAACAGGGGTCTTTTCTGGTTGGCTGACGGTGTCTGGTGGTGATCCTCAGTTGTCAGTAATCAGCCCACTATTTTCACATTGTTTGATAATTATTTGTATAATGATTTGAATGGTTTTGAGGCAAAGTTTGCCAATAATACGAAGACAGGTGGAGGGGTATACAGTGCCTTTTGGTAAAAGGAACATAAGGTGATTTATTTAAATGTGGAGAAGTTTCAAACATCATAGGTGCAGAAGGACTGTTTGAGTCTGGGGTAAGAAGGCAAATGCAATGTTGGCATTTATTTCGAGAGGAAACGAATATATATTGAAAAGGGAGATAACGGGGAGGCTTTATAAGCAACAACAAGGCCGCACTTGGAGTATTGGTAACATATTTGCGTTGCATATCTGAGAAAGGATATGTTGTCATTGCATAGGTTTCGGACGAGGATTACGGGGAAAATTCTGGAAATGAAGGGGTTAACATGTGAGGAGCGTTCGGTAACTTTGGTCCTGTACTCACTGGAATTCAGAATAATGCAGGATAATCTAATTGAAACTACCGAACGTTGAAAATACTAGACTGGGTGGATGTGGAGAGGATGTTTCCTTTGGTGGGGATATCCAGAACAAGAGGGCACACACTCAGAACTGCCAGGTGACCTTTTAGAACAGAAGCAAAGAGCAGTGCTTGCTGCTGGTCAGAAGCGAATATGCGGAATGTTCTGCCAGAAACCATGTTGGAATCCAAACCCGTCATTATATTTATGGGGACAGCTTGACAGTTTCCTTACGCAAAGCAGGTGTCTGGAGCTGAGTGCGATGCGGGATCAGCCATGATGGGAACGGCAAAGCAGTTTCGATGGGCTGAATGGTCTAATTCCTTGTATATGTCTTCTGGTCGTCTGATCTCCAATGCCAGTGATTCGACTTTCATCCAAGGGAACCAACACTGCTCATAATACTACAAATGAGACCTCTTCAGTGCCTTGCAAAGCCTAAAAAAATAAATCATTACCCTTATAGGCTGATCGTCTGGAAATGATTGCGATCATTGTATTTGTCTTTCTCACCACTGACGACACCTGTAAATTAAATTTGAGGGGATAATGCACCAGAACTCCAAATCCCATTGCGCCGCAGATTGTTGATTTTTTTAAAAAATAAAATAGACTACTCTTTTATTTCGTTCCGGCAAAATGCATGATCATACATTTCCAGGCACTGGTTGGGATATCTCGGTTGGGAAGGTATTAGAGACAATTGTTAAGGGAACTCTTGGCCAGTTGGTCCGAGCTCAGCGTTTGGAAAGTTATTAGAGACCATTGTTAAGGAAACTCTAGGCCAGTTAGTCCGAGCTCAGCGTTTGGAAAGTTATTAGAGACCATTGTTAAGGGAACTCTCGGCCAGTTGGTTTGAGCTCAGCGTTTGGAAAGTTATTGGAGACCATTGTTAAGGGAACTCTTTGCCAGTTTGTCTGAACTCAGCGTTTGGGAAAGTATTAGAGACCATTGTTAAGGGACCTCTAGGCCAGTTTGTCTGAGCTCAGCGGTTGCGAAGGTATTAGAGTCTATTGTTAAAGAAACTCTGGGTCAGTTAGTCTGAGCTCAGCGGTTGGGAATTTATTTGAGGCCATTGTTAAGGATGAGGTCGCAGTGTACCTGGAGACCCGGTATAAAGTAGGCCTAAGTTTTTTTTTCAGGAAAAATGCTGCCTGACAAATCTGCTGTACGTTTTAATGAAATAATATGCAGATCGACAAAAGAGAATTGGTTAATGACGTGCTATTTGGATTGTCAGAAGGCCTTTGACAAGGTGAGACAAAGGAGGCTGATTAACAAGCTGCGAGCTCATGGGATTGCAGGAAACATTCTGGCATGGATAAAGCAGAGGCTATTTGGCAAGAGGCAAAGAGTGGGAATAAAGGGAGACTTTTATCTGATTGAGTGCCGGTGACTCATCTTGTTCTACTGGGGTCTGTGGTGCGACCGATACTTTTCACATTCCGTGTCAGTCATTTGGATAATAGAATTGATTGTAAATTATATGGAGATAGGTGGAGGGACAGGCAGTTTTGAGGAAGTAGACAGTCTGCAGAAAGACTTGAATAAATAAGGGGAATGGACAAAGAAATGCAGATGAATACAATGTCGGAAATTAAAAGGCCACGCATGCTGGTAGAAGAAATGAAAGAGTAGGCAATTTTGTAATTGTAGAGAAAATGGAGAACACAAACGGAGCCAAACACTAACAGGGACTTGGGAGATCTTGTGCAGGATTCCTTGAAGGTTAATTTCCATGTTGAGTCTGTGATCAGGAAGTCCAAAACCATGTGAGCAATTATTTCTAAGGACTATAAACGCGCCGATTTAAACTTCTGAAAACATAAAACACTGGTGAGGCCTCACGTGGATTACAGTGACCGGTTTTGGGTCGCTTATCTTACAAAGGTTGTGCGGAAACTGGAGGAAGATTCAAGGAGGTTCAGGAAAATTATTCCGGAAATAAAAGGCTTGTTAAATAAAGTTTATTATGGCTCTGCGCCGATATTGAACGGAATTCAGAAGGATGAGGGGTAACCTCATTAAAATCTCTCGAATGGTGAAATGTCCTGCTAGAATGGATGTGGAGCGGATTTGTCCTGTGCTGCTAGCGTCAAAGACTAGAGGATACAGTCTAAGAATAGAGGGATGTCCCTTATTCCGCATATGACAAGCCATTCAATCCCGGAATTATTCCGGTGAACAGCCTCCGAACCTTCTCCAATGTAAGCTCATCCGTTCCGCGATAAGGGTCCCGAAACTGCCCACAACGCTCCGAATGAGCGAATGAGTGCCTTATAATTCTGAACATTACATACCTATTTCGATATTAGAGACAACCCGAAATGAATGTCAAAATCACATTTGCCTTCTTCGCCACCGACTCGACCTGAATGTTAACCCTAAAGGAATCCTGCATGAGGTCTTCCAAGTCCCTTTGTACCACAGATCTTTTAATTTTCTCTCCGTTTAGATCATGTCTGGTGTTGGGCACAGGACTGTAGATCCATAACAGGTTAATCATCGTTGGCTGACGTCTGACTCATGTACTGAGGTTGTGCTCGAAACAGAGTTCACAGAAGATGTTGTGTCTAGTCACCCCACCGCTCCCGCTCACCACTGACCGTTCCATGAACACCTGACTCCTCTGACGTATATATCCACCGCACAATCCCCCACACCGACTTCCCGTCCCCGACAACCCCTTCCTACCTCACAATACTGCCTGTCTCCGTCACACCCTCCCTCCCGTAAACTGCTCCCAACTCAGTCAACTCTCTGGTCCACTGCACCCTTCTTCCTCATTTCCAACCTCCCCGACACAATTCTCTGTTTGCGTGGACCGCTCCATCACCAACAGACCTCCACATCCCTGACCCCAACCCAAGCCTCTCCTCTACAGATCTCCCTCTCTCTGTTCACCGGGATTTATGAGGAGAATGGAGGAGAGTTGACACCAGGTTTGACTCCCTTTTCCAAACGTCATTGATCCCTCGGTTCTGAGCCTCTCCACAGTTCTGTGTGAATCGTCCTGTCATGCGGTTCCTGCCGTGTGTGCAATTTCACCACTCCGTCCCTGCCCACTACTCGCCTCCCCTTCCTTCCTCTTCCGGATTCAACAAAAAGGCTGTCAGACACACACACTCATACAAAGTATTCCGGAACGGCTGGAGGTAGGGAGGTGGTGGGGAATGGTGGGAGGGAGAAAAGAAACGGGTGAGGTGTGAGGGTGGGATTGAGGGAGTCGGAAGGTGTGGAGGGAAGGTGGCGAGGGGTACGAGTTCCGAGGGTAGTTCTTTACCCTCACTCGGAGGGAGGCGCATCACTCACCTCGGTGTGTGTTGGGGGGTGAGTATTGCAGACAGATCGGCTGATGTCTGAAACCCTGGCGATAAGCAGGAGCAGTGGGACCGAAAACAAGGGCCCAAATGGGGGGGTGGTGGTGTGCTGGGTGGCGCGGCAGGTATGGGGTGGGCGTGGGGTTGCAAATCTCCAGCACAGTAGAGGCTTTCGTTGGAGGACACAAATATTTCCGACATTCTCTCTTTTCTCACACCTACCATCTCCCTCTACACGCCTCCTTCAATTCCTTCCCTCCCTCTCTCACCATTCTCTACCCTCTTCCTCAATCACTCTTCAAATCTTTACTCCACTTCTGTTTCTATCCCTCCCGTCACTCTCATCTCACTAGACCGCGTTCTCGCACACCCTCAATCTCTCTCCTCCCCGCATTTCTTCCCCTGCTCCCTGTCCCTCTCATCATCGGCCTATTATCAGTTACTTGTGGACGACGGTTTGCCGCTATGGGTTTCCTCTATCGACGGTTCAATCCCTTTCCTGAGCTCGGAGACTCGACAAGATGGCCGCGAACCAGACCGACAACAACAGGCAGTTCAGAGGGGCGGATTCACAGTCTACTTTGAGAGGTGGGTGGGGCAGAGAGTGGGAGGGGCTTAGCGCTGTGACTGACGCCGGTAGTGTGCACTGGGATCCTAGACAATAGACACGATAATACTACAGATCAGTACAGGCCCTTCAGCCCTCGATGTTGTGCCGAGCTATGTATAAACCCTATTTCCAGAAAAGTTGGGATAGTTTCCAAAATGCAGAAAAAACAAAAAGAATCTGTGATATGTTAATTCACCTGAAACTTTATTTAACTGACAAAAGTACAAGGAAAAGATTTTCAGTAGTTTACTGACCAACCTAATTGTATTTTGTAAATTTACACAAATTTAGAATTTGATGGCTGCAACACACTCAACAAAAGTTGTTACAGAGACATGTTTACAATTGTGTTACATCATCTTTCCTTTTAATAACAGTTTTTAATCGTTTTGGAACTGAGGTTACTAATTGCAGTAGATTTGCAATTGGAAATTTTGTCCAATCTTGCATGAATTAAGATTTCAGCTGCTCAACTGTCCGTTGTCTCCGTTGTCTGATTCTCCTCTTCATGATGCGCCATACGTTTTTAATAGAAGATAGATCTGGACTGGCAGCAGGCCAGTCGAGCACACGCACTCTGTGTCTACAAAGCCACGCTGTTGTAGCCCGTCCAGAATGTGGTCTGGCATTGTCCTGCCGAAATAAGCATGGACGTCCCCGGAAGAGACGTCGCCGTGATGGCAACATATGTCTCTCTAAACTCCTAATATAGGCCTCAGAGTCAATGGTACCTTCACATACATGCAGCTCACCCATGCCGTGGGCACTGATGAACCCCCATACCATCACAGATGCTGGTTTTTGCACCTTTCGCTGTTCACTATCAGGATGGTCGTTTCCATCTTTGGCATGGAGAACTCGACGCTCGTTTTTTTTTTTCGAAAACCAACTGAACTGTGGACTCATTTGACTGCAGCACCTGATACCACGGTCTTTCAGTCCACCTGAGATGAGCTCGGGACCACAGAACTCACCGGCGTTTCTGCATAGAGTTGATGTATGACTTCCTCCTTGCATAATACAGTTTCAAGTTGCATTTCTGGATGCAGCGACGGACAGTGTTAAGTGACAATGGTATTCCGAAGTACTCCCGAGCCCAGGTGGCTATAATTGTCACAGTATCATGACGGCATCTTAGGCAGTGCCGCCTGAGGACACGAAGATCACGCGCCTTCAACAGTGGTTTCCGACCTTGTCCTTTACGCACTGAGATGTCTCTGAATTCTCTGAAACTTTTCACAATATTATGTACTGTAGATGTTGATTTAATTTCTCTGCAATCCTGCTTTGGGAAATGTTCCTTTTGAACTGACTAACAATTCGTTCACGAATTTTGGCAAAGAGGTGAGCCACGACCCATCCTTGCTTGCAAAGCCTTTGATTGACGCTACTTTTATACCCAGTCAGGATACCTCAGCTGCTACCAATTAGCCTGCTTAATGTGGAGTCTTCCAAACCGGTGTTACTTGAATATTCTGTGCACTTTCCAATCTTATTTGAACTCTGTCCCAACTTTTGTTGAGTGTGTTGCAGCCATCAAATTCTAAATTTGTGTATATTTACAAAATACATTTAAGTTGGTCAGTTAATATATTGAAAATCTTTTCTAGGTACTTTTGTCAGTTAAATAAAGGTTTACATGAATTAACATATAACACATTATTGTTTTTATCGCATTTGGACAATCTCCCAACTTTTCTGGAAATGGGGTTTAAAAGAGCACTAAACCCTCAAGACCCCATAACCCTCTAATTTGTTTAATCCATATGGCTGTCCAAGAGACTCTAAAATACCCCTAATTTTTTCGCCTCCACCACCATCCCTGGCAAGTGATTCCATCATTCCAGGCACACATAACCCTCTGTGTAAAAACAATTTACCCCGATATCTTCTCTTATCTTCCCTCCGTTTAGTTTGTGCACATGCACTCTGGTTCTTGCTATCCGTTCCCCGGGAAACAAGCACTGGCTATGCTTCTCATAATCTTGTGCACCTCTATCAAGTCCCCTCTGATACTTCTACGCTTCAGAGAAAAAAATCCTAGCTCAGCTAATTTTGCCTCTTAAGAATTGTTTTCCAAACCAGGCAACATCCTGGTAAATATCCTCTGCACCCTCTCCATAGCTTTCACATCCTTCCTATAATGAGAGAAACTGAACTGAACAATCTACTCTAAGTGTTGCCTCACCAGAGATTTGTAGAGTTGCAACATGACCTCTCTGCTCTCGAAATCAATCCTCCTATTAATAAACTCCAGCATCACATAGGCCTTCGTAACTGTCCTATCTAACTGTGCAGCGACCTTGAGGGATGCAGGGATTTCTACCCAAGGTCCTTCTGTTCATCCACTCTCCTAATTTTTGACCATTAATCCTGTACTCAGTCTGCTGGTTTGTCCTTCCCAAATGCCTCACCTCACATTTATCCTGATTGAACTCTATCTACCTCTTTACTGCCCAAGTGTGCATCCTGTCTATATCTTCTTGTAACTTTGGACTAACTACAGCTCCATCCACAACCCCTCCAATCTTCTTGTCATCCGCAAACATACTCACCCATCCTTTTGCCTCTGCATCCAGGTCATCAGTAAATATCACATAAGCAGGGGTTCCAGAACAGATACGTGCGGCACTCCACTAGTCACCGAACTCCAGGCAGAATACTTTCCTTCCACTTCTACCCTCTGCTTGATTCCTTTAAGCCTTTTTTTAAATCCAAACAGCAAAGGATCTACTGATCCCATGCATAATGACTTTCCGGATGAGTCTCTTCTGGGGCCCTTGCTACAATCCATGTAGTTCATATCTACCGCACTACCATGATCAATTTCATTTGTTACCTCTTCAAATAACTCAATTTGGCTCGTGAAGCAAGACCTTCCCTTCATAAAGTCATGTTGACTATCCTTGAGTGGACTATATTTCTCCAAATTCTCGTAGGTCCTATCCTTAGGAATATTTTCCTATAGTTTGCAGACCACCGACACACTGGTCTATGGTTCCGAGGATTCGGTTATTTATTTAAACAAGGGAACTACTTTTGCCATTCTCCAACCCTCCGGGACCTTCGCTACAGCTAAAGAGGATTCAAAAGCTGATAGTTACTGCGCCAACGATCTCTCCTCTCACTTACCACAGCACCCTGGGGTATATCACGTCCGGCCCTGGGGACTTATCAATCCTGATGCTTTTCAGAAGACACAACACTTCTTACTTAATCTTCACATCGTCCAGCACACAGGCCTGGTCAAGGTCCTTTTCACTTGTGAATACTGAAGCAAAGTAATCCTTTAGGACCCCGCCAAGCTCCTACGCCTCCAGGCACATGTTGCCTTCTTTATCTTTTAGCGGCCCTGCTTTCATTCTTGTCATCCTTCTGTTCTTCACATAAGCACAGAAAGCCTTAGGGCTCCCCTTAATCCTCCATGTCAATACCTTCTCATAGCCCCTTCGAGCTCTCATAAGTCCTTTCTAAAACTTCTGGTTACCCTGTTTTCCATGAGCCCCTCCTACTTCCTGCTTCTTATATCTAACATTTCACCCCTATACATCTGTTTCCAATTTACTCTCGATGTCTCTTGTCTGATCCAATTATAGTTAGCCCTTTCCCCGTTAGGCAATTACACATTTGTTTTTCTGTTTTTAACTTGTTTCCATAGTTATGCCGAAGCTAAGGTTATTGTTGTCACTCTCAACAAGATGCTCCCCCACCGAGAGTTCTGCCACCTGACGAGGTTCATTACCCAGAACCAGATCTAATATTGCTTCTCCTCTCAACGGCCGGTCCACATTCGGTGTAGGAATCCTTGTTGAACACACCATACAATTTCAGCCCCATCTATCCTCCTTGCAGTCAGGAGATGCCAATCAATATTAGGGAAGTTAAAATCACCCATTACAAAAAGCATCAAACCAGATAACCATATAACAATTTCAGCACGGGAATAGGCAATCTCATCCCTTCTAGACCGTGCCGTACACGTATTCTCACCTAGTCCCACCGATCTTCATTCACCCTATAACCCTGGAATACTTTCCTGTCTATATACCTAACCATTTTTTTTAAATGACAAAATCGAACCTGCCTCTAACATTTCTACTGGAAGTTCGTCCCACACAGCGACCACTCTCTGAGTAAAGAAGTCCCCCCTCGTGTTACCCCAAAACTTTTGCTCCGTAACTCTCATCTCATGTCCTCTTGTTTGAATCTCCAATGCTCTCAGTTGAAAAAAAGCCTATCCATGTCAACTCTCTCTATCCCGTTCATAATTTTAAATAACTCGATAGAGGTATTTAAATACCTCGATAGTACCCCCCCTTCTCTGCCTTAATGAATAAAATAACTAACTTAATAGACAATAGACAGTAGGTGCAGGAGTAGGTCATTCGGTCCTTCTAGCCAGCACCGCCATTCACTGTGATCATGGTTGATCATGCACAATTAGTACCCCGTTCCTGCCGTCTCCCCATATTCCTTGACCCCACTATCTATAAGTGCTCTATCTAACTCTCGCTTGAATGCAACAAGAGACTTGGCCTCCACTGCCTTCTGGGACAGAACATTCCACATATCCACCACTCTCTGAGTGAAAATGTTTTTCAGCATCTCTGTTCTAAATGGACTACCCCTTATTCTTAAACTGGGGCCTCTAGTTCTGGACTCACCCATCAGTGGGAACATGCTTCCTGCCTCCAGCGTGTCCAACCCCTTAATAATCTTATATGTTTCAATCTTGTTCAACCTTTCTCTGATGTCTCTTCCATGAAAGTCATATTTGTTCAGGTGTCGCTGCACAGTAGAACAGTTCACCACCACTCCAAAGTCGGCTAAATCGTCCTGAAGGACTTTTGAAGTCGAACGGGATTTTGATTTGCCTTTCTAGCAACCCTTCGGGCAGCTCTCTCGGAAATATTTCAAATAACAATATAACACTTATAGCACGGAAACAGGCCATTTTTCCCTTCTAGTCCGTGCCGAACGCTTACTTTCATCTTATCCAACGATCTGCTCTCAGCCCATAAACCTCTATTCCTTCCCTGTACATATACCTATCGAGTTTTTTTTTATATAAATGGCAATATTGTACCTGCCTGTACCACTTCTACTGGAAGCTCGTTCCGCATTGTTACCACTCTCTGAGAAAAGAAATTCACCCCCGTGTTACCCCTAAACTTTTGCACCCGAACTCTCAACTCATGTCCTCCTGGTTGAATCTCCACTACACTCATTGGAAAAAGCCTATCCATGTCAACGAAATGAATGTCAACGAATTTTCAATACTGCTATCAAATCCCCCTCAACCTTCTGCGTTCAAAAGTACAACGACCTAATTTATTCAATCTTTATCTGTATCTTGGGTGCTGAAACCCAGGTAACATTCCAGTAATCTCCTCTGAACTCTTTCAGTTTATTTCAGTTTATATGCTGATTCTTTCTTTATAATTGTACAGTTAGAGCAGTAGGCATTCCTGACAGGAGAGCTGCGTGCTCCCCTTGCTGGACGTGGGACTGCAAGGAGACCTCCCGTGTCTCCTGTGAGAAGTGCATCCAGTTTCTAACACTCGCCATTAAAGAACTGGAGCAGGTTGAACTCGGAATCATTAGGGAAGCTGAAGGCAATGATAAGGTGGACGTATTGGTGGAAAGTTAGACCCACTGAGAGTTTCACAGGAAAATGAGCGACATTCGGGAAGGGGAATGGAGTTAAACAGCCAGAGGCTGTGCAGAGACCCCTTGTGGCCAATCTGCTGAATAACCGGTAGACGACTTTCTGGGTGAGGGAGTGGGGTGCAAATGAGAAGCAGAGGAAAGTCTCACCGGTCGGTCTCTGGCACTGAATATGGCTCTTTCGATCAGAAGGGAAGGAGAGAGATTTCATCCGAGAGGCAACATGCCATCTCTCGTCCACAGAACATCTTTTCAGTTTACCCCTACTATAGAATCCTCTATTACCAGTGTCGGATATCGCCTGCTCAACATTATCAAGAGTGAGAGTGAGCAGGCAGACGTCGTGGTCCATATAGAGGTGCATATAGTGGTCGGTAGAACGAGGGATGTGGTTCTCGTCTAGACAAAAGTAGGCAGATAGTTCATTGGCAATAAAAAGACGAAAACACATCTCGAGGCACTGCGTAATTTGAAGCCCACAAGACATCTTCAGTCAACAACAATAGACCTTGTCTTCTGCCGAGAGAAGACTGGGGGGTGGGGGGTTAGCGGTGCAAGGGGGAAGTACCGACTGCCGCCTGGAGGCCGCGCAATAATGCCCCCACGTGATGAAGCTGCTTCTTCCTCCGCCATGAGCAGATTTCTCAGTGTACATCTGAAGTGGAGTGGAACTATTATCCCAGCGGGAAGCGCCATTAAAAAGGGGGAGTGGTGGAGTTACATAGCAGAGAGTGGAGTGCTTGTTGGGGCAGATGTTGATGCGACCTTACACAGAGTCAGGAAGCAAATTGTTGAGCCAGCTGGGACTCATGATCTGAGTTGCGTACGTCTCAAAGCAGGAAGTACTGGATGGAAGGCAGATGAACTCAGGACCGGTGTCAATGGGAAGGATGACAATGTCGTCATCAGTGACACTTGTTTGCAGGAGGCGAAATTCAGAAAGCTCAAACAGTTTTCTGCTGTTTTAGTCATGCTGATGCGGAATAAATTCAAGAATGAGGGGCGGCTTTACAAATCAGAGAAAATATCCCTCGTCTAGGTGAGAGTTTAAGAGCAGAAGTGAGAAACAAGATCGGTATGAACTCGTTCATGGGGCTACATTGTCGATCAACTAACAGTCGTGGGGATTCAGATGAACACACCTCTGGAAAGTTCGTAGGCTCTTACAGGAAATGTAAGGTCGCGATCTTTGGCGATTTTAGCTTTCTAGGTATTGACTGTGAATCCTACACGGTGTGGGGCGGATTTCTGTTTACACAGAGAGCCTGGGTGACTGGAATGTGCTGCCAGGGCTGTTGCTGGAGGGAGATCTATAGAGGCGCTTTAGCAGAGGTTTCTCAGGCACGTCAATTTACAGAGAATGGTGGGAGATGGATTTGGTTGGCAGGAAAAGTGTTCATTTTCTTTGCAATAGTTCTGATCTATGATTTATGTTCACTTCTCAGCAAGAGGGAAAGAGAGTGATTTGAACTCAGAGGATGGGAAGAGCAGGGGTGGGGTAGATCAAGGAATATGACGATGGAGTAACAAAGTCGTGGAACGACTTTTCCACAGACGACATGGGAAATGAACGAACCGCAAGGAGAGACCGATCAGACTCAAACATATGGCTAATCTACGTTTTAACAGCGGCCCTCATTATCACGGGTATCTGCTGGAGGATTCATGGTGAGTTTCACACCGGTCGGAACGACCAAACCGCAGAGAATAAAGAGGGCCACTGTAATAGCGACAAATTCCCAACATCACCCCGAAACACACTTGATGGTGAAACATACCCTTCACTGTGGTAGTGAGCAGACTCTCCCCACGACCCCAACAGTACCCCCACCAACACATCCCTGAACATGAGACCGACACATTCTTCAAACTGATAGCGACAGACACCGTCGTTACTGTAATAACGATTCACTGTAACACCGACGTGCCCCTCACCGTGGCACGGACACGTACTTCACGAACACAGACACACCAACTGTGATCACAGCACGTTCTTCGTCGTGACACAGACACAAGCTTCACCGTGACACAGACACATCTCTCACGGTGAGACCAGCACACCCGCCCGTGTGACACCACACCCCTCACCAGTACACAGACTCTCCACTCACTGAGATCCCGACATATCCTCACCGTAACACTGAAATTAATCTCAGCTTGACCCGGTACACATCTCATCGGGTGACAGAAACACCTATCACAGTGACACCGACACGTACTTCAGGCAACAACGATATGTCCCTCACTGTGACACGGAATTAAAAATAACCACGTCGCAGACGCATACTCGCACGTCACGATGACACCGATTACCTTGACTATGACACCAGCACACTCCTCACCATGACACCAACAGGCCCCACAATCCTGAGACTGACACGACACTCAGCGTGACATCTACACGCTCCGGAACATGACCCGGATCAGAGCACTGGAAAGAGATGCACACTCACACGTCAGTGTCAACGCGAAATATCCTTCTCCGTCTCTCTCAGTGTCACAGATTCGTCAGTCTCAGATCTGCTCGGACTCAAACAACACTCTGCTTTGGAGAACCTATCCGGAAATATGCCACTTCTTTACCAGTATCAGAGGTGAGTCTATATCACCCCGCATCTCATCAGAGAGAGAGAGAGAGAAATGGGATTCTGGGGAAAGACCTTCACATTCTGACGCCAAGGTTGTGTGATGGGACGGAGTGCAAGGAGCTTCACCCCGTATCTGACTCCGTGAGTGTCTGGTAGGAGATTGTGGAGGAAGCTTCACCGCTCCGCTGACACTCGGAGTGTGTGAACTGACGTTTCGGACAGCTCTACTGCCGACTCGGAGAGTGTGTGATGGGCCGGTGTGGAGGGAGATTCACTCTGTGTCTGACAACGGGCGTGTGTGATGGGACGGTGTGGAGGGAGATTCACTCTGTGTCTGACCCCGGGAGTGTGTGATGGGACGGTGTGGAGGGAGATTTACTCTGTGTCTGACCCCGGTAGTGTGTGAAGGGACGGTGTGGAGGGAGATTGGCTCTCGGTGTCTGACCACGGTAGTGTGTGATGGGACGGTGTGGAGGGAGATTCACTCTGTGTCTGACCCCGGGAGTGTGTGATGGGACGGTGTGGAGGGAGCTTCACTCTGTATCTAACCCCAGCAGTGTGTGCTGGGACGTTGTGGAGGGAGAGTCACTCTGTCTCTGACACCGGGATGTGTGCTGGGACGATGTGGAGGAAGATTCACTCTGTGTCTGAACCCGGGAGTGTGTGATGGGACTGTGTGGAGCGAGAATCACTCTGTGTCTGACCCCGGGAGTGTGTGATGGGAAGGTCCGGAGGTAGATGCACTCTGTATTTGACCCCGAGAGTGTGTGATGGGACGGTGTGGAACGGAGCTCACTCTTTGTCTGACACCGGGATTGTGTGATGGGACGGAGAGAAGGGAGATTCACTCTGCGTCTGTCCCCGGGAGTGTGTGATGGGACGGTGCGGAGGGAGATTCACTCTGTGTCTGCCCCCGGGAGTGTGTGATGGGACGGTGTGGAGCAAGCTTCACTCTGTATCTAACCCCAGCAGTGTGAGCTGGGACGTTGTGGAGGGAGAGGCACTCTGTATCTGACCCTGGGAGTGTGTGATGGGACGGTGTGGAGGAAGATTCAATCTGTGTCTGAACCCGGGAGTGTGTGATGGGACTGTGTGGAGCGAGAATCACTCTGTGTCTGACCCCGGGAGTGTGTGATGGGAAGGTCCGGAGGTAGATGCACTCTGTATTTGACCCCGAGAGTGTGTGATGGGACGGTGTGGAGGAAGCTTCACTCTGTATCTAACCCCAGCAGTGTGAGCTGGGACGTTGTGGAGGGAGAGTCACTCTGTCTCTGACCCTGGGAGTGTGTGATGGGACGGTGTGGAGGAAGATTCAATCTGTGTCTGAACCCGGGAGTGTGTGATGGGACTGTGTGGAGCGAGAATCACTCTGTGTCTGACCCCGGGAGTGTGTGATGGGAAGGTCCGGAGGTAGATGCACTCTGTATTTGACCCCGAGAGTGTGTGATGGGACGGTGTGGAACGGAGCTCACTCTTTGTCTGACACCGGGATTGTGTGATGGGACGGAGAGAAGGGAGATTCACTCTGTGTCTGACCCCGGGAGTGTGTGATGGGACGGTGTGGAGGGAGATTCACTCTGCGTCTGTCACCGGGAGTGTGTGATGGGACGGTGTGGAGGAAGCTTCACTCTGTATCTAACCCCAGCAGTGTGAGCTGGGACGTTGTGGAGGGAGATTGGCTCTCGGTGTCTGACCACGGTAGTGTGTGATGGGACGGTGTGGAGGGAGCTTCACTCTGTATCTAACCCCAGCAGTGTGTGTTGGGACGTTGTGGAGGGAGAGTCACTCTGTCTCTGACACCGGGATGTGTGCTGGGACGATGTGGAGGAAGATTCACTCTGTGTCTGAACCCGGGAGTGTGTGATGGGACTGTGTGGAGCGAGAATCACTCTGTGTCTGACCCCGGGAGTGTGTGATGGGAAGGTCCGGAGGTAGATGCACTCTGTATTTGACCCCGAGAGTGTGTGATGGGACGGTGTGGAACGGAGCTCACTCTTTGTCTGACTCCGGGATTGTGTGATGGGACGGAGAGAAGGGAGATTCACTCTGTGTCTGACCCCAGGAGTGTGTGATGGGACGGTGTGGAGGAAGCTTCACTCTGTATCTAACCCCAGCAGTGTGAGCTGGGACGTTGTGGAGGGAGAGTCACTCTGTCTCTGACCCTGGGAGTGTGTGATGGGACGGTGTGGTGGAAGATTCAATCTGTGTCTGAACCCGGGAGTGTGTGATGGGACTGTGTGGAGCGAGAATCACTCTGTGTCTGACCCCGGGAGTGTGTGATGGGAAGGTCCGGAGGTAGATGCACTCTGTATTTGACCCCGAGAGTGTGTGATGGGACGGTGTGGAACGGAGCTCACTCTTTGTCTGACACCGGGATTGTGTGATGGGACGGAGAGAAGGGAGATTCACTCTGTGTCTGACCCCGGGAGTGTGTGATGGGACGGTGTGGAGGGAGCTTCACTCTGTATCTAACCCCAGCAGTGTGAGCTGGGACGTTGTGGAGGGACAGTCACTCTGTCTCTGACCCTGGGAGTGTGTGATGGGACGGTGTGGAGGAAGATTCAAACTGTGTCTGAACCCGGGAGTGTGTGATGGGACTGTGTGGAGCGAGAATCACTCTGTGTCTGACCCTAGGATTGTGTGATGGGACATTGTGGAGGGAGATTCACTCTGTGTCTGACCCCGGGAGTGTGTGATGGGAAGGTCTGGAGGGAGGTTCACACTGTATCTGACACCGGGAGAGCTTGACGGCGCGCTGTGGAGGGAGCTTCACTCTCTGACCACGGGAGTGTGTGATGCGACGGTGTGAAGGGAGATTCACTCTGTGTCTGACCCCGGGAGTGTGTGATGGGAAGGTCCGGAGGTAGATGCACTCTGTATTTGACCCCGAGAGTGTGTGATGGGACGGTGTGGAACGGAGCTCACTCTTTGTCTGACTCCGGGATTGTGTGATGGGACGGAGAGAAGGGAGATTCACTCTGTGTCTGACCCCGGGAGTGTGTGATGGGACGGTGTGGAGGAAGCTTCACTCTGTATCTAACCCCAGCAGTGTGAGCTGGGACGTTGTGGAGGGAGAGTCACTCTGTCTCTGACCCTGGGAGTGTGTGATGGGACGGTGTGGTGGAAGATTCAATCTGTGTCTGAACCCGGGAGTGTGTGATGGGACTGTGTGGAGCGAGAATCACTCTGTGTCTGACCCCGGGAGTGTGTGATGGGAAGGTCCGGAGGTAGATGCACTCTGTATTTGACCCCGAGAGTGTGTGATGGGACGGTGTGGAACGGAGCTCACTCTTTGTCTGACACCGGGATTGTGTGATGGGACGGAGAGAAGGGAGATTCACTCTGTGTCTGACCCCGGGAGTGTGTGATGGGACGGTGTGGAGGGAGCTTCACTCTGTATCTAACCCCAGCATTGTGAGCTGGGACGTTGTGGAGGGAGAGTCACTCTGTCTCTGACCCTGGGAGTGTGTGATGGGACGGTGTGGAGGAAGATTCAAACTGTGTCTGAACCCGGGAGTGTGTGATGGGACTGTGTGGAGCGAGAATCACTCTGTGTCTGACCCTAGGATTGTGTGATGGGACATTGTGGAGGGAGATTCACTCTGTGTCTGACCCCGGGAGTGTGTGATGGGATGGTCTGGAGGGAGGTTCACACTGTATCTGACACCGGGAGAGCTTGACGGCGTGCTGTGGAGGGAGCTTCACTCTCTGACCACGTGAGTGTGTGATGCGACGGTGTGAAGGGAGATTCACTGTGTGTCTGACCCAGGGATTGTGTGACGGGACGGTGTGGAGGGAGATTCACTCTGTGTCTGACCCTAGCAGTGTGTGATGGGACGTTGTGGAGGGAGATTCACTCTGTGTCTGACCCCGAGACGTGTGCTGGGAAGGTGTGGAGGAAGATGCACTCTGTGTCTCTACCCGGGAGTGTGTGATGGGACTGTGTGGAGCGGGATTCACTCTGTGTCTGACCCTAGGAGTGTGTGATGGGACGTTGTGGAGGGAGATTCACTCTGTGTCTGACCCCGGGAGTGTGTGATGGGAAGGTGTGGAGGAAGATGCACTCTGTGTCTCTACCCGGGAGTGTGTGATGGGACTGTGTGGAGCGGGATTCACTCTTGTGTCTGACCCTAGGAGTGTGTGATGGGACGTTGTGGAGGGAGATTCACTCTGTGTCTGACCCCGGGAGTGTGTGATGGGAAGGTCTGGAGGAAGATGCACTCTGTATCTGTCACCAGGAGACCGACACGGCGCGCTGTCGAGGGAGCTTCACTCTCTGACAGACCCCGGGAGTATATGATGGGACGGAGAGAAGGGAGATTCACTCTGCGTCTGTCCCCGGGAGTGTGTGATGGGACGATGTCGAGGGAGATTAACTCTGTGTCTGACCACGGTAGTGTGCGAAGGGAAGGTCTGGAGGGAGATTCACTCTGTATCTGACACCGGGAGAGCGTGACGGCGCGCTGTGGAGGGAGCTTCACTCTCTGACTCCGGGAGTGTGTGATGGGACGGTGTGAAGGGAGATTCGCTGTGTGTCTGACCCAGGGATTGTGTGACTGGATGGTGTGGAGCAAGAATCACTCTGTGACTGACACTAGGAGTGTGTGATGGGACGTTGTGGAGGGAGATTCTCTCTGTGTCTGACCCCGTGAGTGTGTGATGGGATTGTGTGCAGCGAGATTCACTCTCTGTCTGACCCTAGGAGTGTGTGATGGGACGTTGTGGAGTGAGATTCACTCTGTGTCTGACCCTAGGAGTGTGTGATGGGACGTTGTGGAGGGAGTTTCACTCTGTGTCTGACCCCAAGAGTGTGTGATGGGACGGTGTGGAACAGAGTTCACTCTTTGTCTGACACCGGGGTTGTGTGATGGGACGGAGAGAAGGGAGACTCACTCTGCGTCTGTCCCTGAGAGTGAGTGAAGGGACGGTGAGGAGGGAGATTCACTGTGTGTCTGACCCAGGGATTGTGTGACGGGACGGTGTGGAGGGAGATTCACTCTGTGTCTGACCCTAGGAGTGTGTGATGGGACGTTGTGGAGGGAGATTCACTCTGTGTCTGAACCCGAGACGTGTGCTGGGAAGGTGTGGAGGAAGATGCACTCTGTGTCTCTACCCGGGAGTGTGTGAAGGGACTGTGTGGAGCGGGATTCACTCTTGTGTCTGACCCTAGGAGTGTGTGATGGGACGTTGTGGAGGGAGATTCACTCTGTGTCTGACCCCGGGAGTGTGTGATGGGAAGGTCTGGAGGAAGATGCACTCTGTATCTGTCACCAGGAGACCGACACGGCGCGCTGTCGAGGGAGCTTCACTCTCTGACAGACCCCGGGAGTATATGATGGGACGGAGAGAAGGGAGATTCACTCTGCGTCTGTCCCCGGGAGTGTGTGATGGGACGATGTCGAGGGAGATTAACTCTGTGTCTGACCACGGTAGTGTGCGAAGGGAAGGTCTGGAGGGAGATTCACTCTGTATCTGACACCGGGAGAGCGTGACGGCGCGCTGTGGAGGGAGCTTCACTCTCTGACTCCGGGAGTGTGTGATGGGACGGTGTGAAGGGAGATTCGCTGTGTGTCTGACCCAGGGATTGTGTGACTGGATGGTGTGGAGCAAGAATCACTCTGTGACTGACACTAGGAGTGTGTGATGGGACGTTGTGGAGGGAGATTCTCTCTGTGTCTGACCCCGTGAGTGTGTGATGGGATTGTGTGCAGCGAGATTCACTCTCTGTCTGACCCTAGGAGTGTGTGATGGGACGTTGTGGAGTGAGATTCACTCTGTGTCTGACCCTAGGAGTGTGTGATGGGACGTTGTGGAGGGAGTTTCACTCTGTGTCTGACCCCAAGAGTGTGTGATGGGACGGTGTGGAACAGAGTTCACTCTTTGTCTGACACCGGGATTGTGTGATGGGACGGAGAGAAGGGAGACTCACTCTGCGTCTGTCCCTGAGAGTGAGTGATGGGACGGTGAGGAGGGAGATTCACCCTGTGTCTGTCCCCGGGAGTGTGTGATGGGACGGTGTGGAGGGAGATTTACTCTGCGTCTGACCGCGGTAGTGTGTGTTGGGACGGTGTGGAGGGAGCTTCACTCTGTATCTAACCCCAGCAGTGTGTGCTGGGACGTTGTGTAAGGAGAGTCACTCTGTCTCTGACCCTTTTTTTTTATTACAAAATCCTTTATTACAAATTTCGGTGCTATACAATATATACAAAACAGTGGCAAACACAATTACTGCACTACAAATAGACAATAGACATTACACCAGAATGTTGCCATCCCTATCCACGATGGCATTTACACCCCGCGGAGCCCAACGGTCTCGAAACTCCTCCAAGGCCGCTGTGGACTGCGCGTGTTCCTTTTCAATAGTTACCCGAGCACGAACATACCCCCTAAACATTGCCAGGCAGTCTGCCCGGAGAGATTCTCCCGCCACCCGTTTCCAAGACCCTCGGATGGCGGATTTCGCCAGCCCCAGGAGCAAGTTGACTAGGACATCCTCATCCCTCCGTGCCCCCTTCCTTACTGGATGACCATATATAAACAGGGTGGGACTAAAATGCAGCCAGAAGGCGAGAAGCAGCCCACGCAAATATGCAAAAAGAGGCTGCAGCCTCACACACTCCATGTACATGTGGTACACGGTCTCCTCCAGCCCGCAGAAGTGGCATGCGGGTGGGAAGTCCATGTACAAACTGAAAAACTTATTGCAGGGCACTGCCCTATGCAGTACCCTCCAGCCGAGATCCCCCAGGTGCATGGGAAGAACCCCGGCGTAAAGGGACTTCCAGTGGGGACCCTCCTCACCTCTGGGTGGAAGGACCGACCGCCATGGCGTGTCGGGACGGTGTACAAGGGCAAGGAAGTGGAGGATGTGGAGTAGCAGCCCATACAGATACCTCCTACTTGCATCCCTGAATGGGACTGTGGGTATCGATGAGAGACGGCTCAAGTTGTGCGGACACGGCTCCCGGAGAAGATTGCGGGGTCTGGGCCCGACCAGCAGCTCGGCCTGAGTCGGTCCACACAACTGAGCCGCACCGACAGCCACTGAGGTAGGGCAAGGGCCGGCCAGGACCCCGCCCTCCGCCTGAGGAGGGGATTCCCGGCCTGAGGCGACCATGTTCCAGACTCTCAGTAGGTCCTGATAGAAGCCGGGCAGACTCCGCAAAGCAGTACGGCTGACACCCGCCGGTGGTAGCCGCATGTCTTCATGAAGACAGCAGCCCCTCCGGAGGAAGAAAGTCGCCAACACGTGCCACCTGGGAGGGTGCTCGGCGTACAGGAATCTCTGCAGAGTCCTGAGGCGGAGAGCCGCCAGCTGCGTTCGGACGCACACCAGCGACTGTCCGCCCTCTCCCACTGGGAGACTCAAGACCGCTGCAGAGACCCAGTGTTTCCTGTTGCCCCAGAAGAAGTCCACTAATTTCCTCTGCAGTCTTGCAACAAACGGGGCAGGAGGGGCCAAGGTGACCATCCGATACCACAACATGGAGGCCACCAGCTGGTTTATGACCACCACCCTGCCTCGATAGGAAAGCACCCTGAGAAGGCCTGACCAGCGCCCCAGCCGGGCCATGGAGTGTGTGACGGGACGGTGTGGAGGGAGCATCACTCTGTATCTGTCACTGGGATTGTGTGATGGGACGGTGTGGAGGGAGCTTCACACTGTCTCTGACCCCGGGAGTGTGTGACGGGACGGTGTGGAGGGAGATTCACTCTGTATCTGACCGCAGCATTGCGTGCTGGGACATTGCGACGAGAGAGTCACTCTGTGTCTGACCCCGGGAGTGTTTCATGGGAAGGTCTGGAGGGAGATTCACTCTGTGTCTGACCCCGGGAGTGCGTGATGGGACGGTGCGAAGGGAGATTCACTGTGTGTCTGACCCAGGGATTGTGTGACTGGATGGTGTGGAGCGAGAATCACTCTGTGTCTGATCCCGGGAGTGTGTGATGGGACTGGGTGGAGCGAGATTCACTCTGTGTCAGACCCTAGGAGTGTGTGATGGGACGATGTGGAGGGAGATTCACTCTGTGTCTGACCCCGGTAGTGTGTGACGGGAAGGTCTGGAGGGAGATGCACTCTGTATCTGACACCGGGAGAGCGTGACGGCGCGCTGTGGAGGGAGCTTCACTCTTTGCCTGACCCCAGGAGTGTGTGATGGGACGGAGAGAAGGGAGATTCACTCTGCGTCTGTCCCCGGGAGTGTGTAATGGGACGGTGTGGAGGGAGATTAACTCTGTGTCTGCCCCCGGGAATGTGTGATGGGACGGTGTGGAGGGAGATTTACTCTGTGTCTGACCCCGGTAGTGTGTGATGGGACGGTGTGCAGGGAGATTCGCTCCGGATCTAACCCCAGCATAGTGTGCTGGGACGTTGTGGAGGGAGAGTCACTCTGTCTCTGACCCCGGGATGAGTGCTGGGACGGGGTGGAGGAAGATTCACTCTGTGTCTGAACCCGGGAGTGTGTGATAGGACTGTGTGGAGCGAGATCACTCTGTGTCTGACCCCAGGAGTGTGTGATGGGACGTTGTGGAGGGAGATTCACTCTGTGTCTGACCCCGGTAGTGTGTGATGTGAAGGTCTGTAGGGAGATGCACTCTGTGTCTGACCCCGGGAGTGCGTGATGGCACGGTGTGAAGGGAGATTCACTGTGTGTCTGACCCAGGGATTGTGTGACTGGATGGTGTGGAGCGAGAATCACTCTGTGTCTGATCACGAGAGTGCGTGATGGGAGATTCGCTCTGTGTCTGACCCCGGGAGTGTGTGATGGGACGGTGTGTAGGAAGATTCACTCTGTGTCTGACCCCGGGAGTGTGTGATGGGACGGTAGGAAGGCGGATTCACTCTGTGTTTGATCAGGGGAAAGGGTGAGTGGAAGGTTTAGAGGGAGATTCACTCGGCGCCTCAGTCTCGCCCAATCCGCGGGGGTCTGCGATGTGTAGGTACGGATGGAGATTCACTGTCACGTATTCCTGTTTACAGAGCAATCCTGTTTGAAGGACTGGATCTTTGACAAAGACAGGTGTTATTACGTATCCACATTTAAAGCATCTTTCGACAAATCCATGCAAAAATGCTCAGACGGGAATTCAAGTCTTTTCGAAATCAATTCAGTGGATGAATTGGTAGGTCCCAAACTCTTGAAGGTCCCACAGTAGGATGGGACACATTACACACCCAAGGGGTCTGACACAGAGTGAGGCACAAAGCACACACACCCGACAAATATTCTCCGGGACAGACACAGAGTGAGGTTTGCTCCACACCGCCCATCACACACTCCCGGCTTCAGACACAGAGTGAATCTCCCTCCACACCGTCCCATCTCACACTCCCGGGTCAGGCACAGTGTGAATCTCCCTTCACCCTGTCCCGACAAACACTCCCGGGGTCAGACACAGAGTGAACCTCCCTCCACACCGTCACGTCACACACTCCCGGGGTCAGGCACAGAGTGAACCTCCCTCCACACCGTCACGTCTCACACTGCCGGGGTCCGACACGGAGAGAATCTCCCTCCGCACCGTCCATGGCACACTCCCTGGGTTAGACGTTGAGTGAATCTCCCTCCACACTGTCACATCACACAATCCCGGGGTCAGACACAAAATTCTCCCTCCGCACCGTCCCACCGTCACTCCTGTTGTAATAAACTGAGAGTGACCCCATCAATGGTTTCCGATTCTCGGCAATAATGAAATAAATGTATCTTCACAGAACGCTATCTCCCACCTTCTTGTCGACCGAAAACGTGCATACTGGATTGGAAAATGCGAAGACGGGTGAGATCTGTGTGGTATTACCTATGGAATGACATAGTCCTGACAGGAGAAAATGGGACTTGTTTACGGACTGCAGTTGGTTTGTGGGAAGAGGGAGGGGTTTGCAGACTGTTCCAGTTTGTCGGGAGAGGATGGTACAATGGGAATACTTTTGTAACCGACACTTGTCTGTCGGGGAATGGCGAAGCAGGGGACTAGAATATTGTGCGGGCATTCAGCAGGCTGTAGGTAGGGAACAGCACCAGTACCCTGGGGTAATTTTGAGACCGAGCTGGTCGGTTTGGAAGGCGCGACACAGTGGAATTAGTTTGAAGTCTGACACGAATCTGTGGGGAGAGGGAGAGGCAATGCGATGATTTTGGGGACTGACATTTGACTGTGAGAGAAGAGCTGGGCAGCGGGATTAGATTAGTGACAGACAGAACTCTGAATGGAGATGGTGAGACAGAAGGATAAGTTTGGACAGAGACACAGGGCGGTGTTCCAATATTGGGTCCGTGGGACTAGTTTGCGGACTGACAAAGGTCTGTGACGGCGGCCCCGCGGCTGTGGGTTGATCGCGTGGCAGTGGGAAAGTTTGGACACTGACAGGAAGCTGAGGGGATGTGGAGTGGCAAAGGGGTTAATTTGGACACAGTCAGAGGAATAGAGAGGGCCAATGGAATTAATTTCTAGTCTCCCACAAGTCTTTGGGGAGAGGGTAGTACAGTGTGTTTCTTTGGTGAATGAAACTGATTTCTAGGCGGGGGAGAGTTCTTCTGTTGGATTTGTCTGAGGACTGAAACAGGACTGAAGAGAAGGTGGGTCAGTGAGATTAATCTGGCGATGGACTGGAGGTTGTGAGGGGTGCGAGGTGCTGTGGGATTAGTTTGGAGACTGACACAGGACTGTGGGGACGGAGTGGGTCAGTGTGATGCGGCTGGGAACGGTCTCAGGGCTGTGAGGAGAGAGCTGATTGATGAGCTTAGTTCTGCGAGGGTCTCGGGTTTACTGCTGCGCTGTAGTGTCTGTGTTAAAACGTTTTAACACTCCTTCACAGGGAAGCGGCCTCTGGTCTCCTGTATCACGTGACCAATCGAACTACCGTCTGCACTCATTGCAGACCGGACGGAGACAAATACCCTTGCAATCTTAATCGCCGTTTCGTCTGCGAGAAGTCGGCACCTTTGTACCCGGCTATTCCTGAAAACATCCAGGGACTCTGTCAACAGCCTGTGGGGGCAACATGAATGACGTGAGTACCCCCCTTTCTTTTTACCTCTCTTCCACTCTCCCTCCATCCATCCTCCCGAATTATCACACCACTCACTACACCCCCTCCTACTTAATTCTTCAGAAAACGCAAACATGTACCCATCAATCCCCTTATTTCTCGACATTTCCCCACCCCTCCCCGCCCTTCCCATTCGCTCTTGATCTATCTGCATCCCTCTCCGTCCACTGATTCCTCGCACTTACTCCGCCCACTCTCTGCGCTCTCTACCCACCAGTTCACCTTCTCTCCCACATTTACCGCACCCCGCTCTCTCTGTCCCTTCCCCGTTGTCTCTACACACCCCGTCTCCCTGACATCTCTCTCTCCTCTCTCTCTCTCTCTCTCTCTCTCTCTCTCTCTCTCTCTCTCTCTCTCTCTCTCTCTCTCTCTCTCTCTCTCTCTCTCTCTCTCTCTCTCTCTCTCTCTCTCTCTCTCTCTCTCTCTCTCTCTCTCTCTCTCTCTCTCTCTCTCTCTCTCTCTCTCTCTCTCTCTTTCTCCTCACCCACTCTCACCTCCACAAGAGCCGTCTGGTTGTCGATACCCCGAAACTGGGTAAAATACTGTGCTCGTGCACTCTGTCTCTGCCTCTCTTCGGTTTATAGAAATCTGTAAGATTAGATCTACGCTCCCGGGAATAAAGTGCCAACCTTCCTTCCCACTTTCCATAACTCATCCTTGGATCTTTCCAGCTCAATGGTATTTTTCCTGGATCAGGGCGACTAAAACAGAGTGCGGCCTCACTGACGTATTGTACCACTGCAGCGCGACCTCCCGACTCCTTCACTCAGTGCCCTGAGTGGTGAAGGCCAGCGTTCAAATCGTCCTGTCCACCCCTGTGGGATGTTTTCAACCGGAATCGCTTTTTGCTTTATTATCTGAAACTAATACGGCCTGGAATTAGTACTTCTGCTGCATCGGTGCGGCGTAATTTAAAATTAATGTAAATTAGAAATATTAATGTATGCCGCAAACGTGCCGCTCATTTGTTCAAAGATAACATTTGATGTAAGATGCAAAATATAAATAAATTCAGCAAAAATGACGAGTTAGTGCGTTGAAGTATGTGATGGTGCAGAGGAAGAAGCTTTTCCTGAATGGTTGTGTGAGGGGTTTTAGTCTCCTGTGACTCCTCTCTGATGCATTAACGAGCAGAGAGCCTCTCCAGGGTGGTGATGGTCCTCCGTGATGGCTGCCGCCTACTCGAGGCGTTATCTTATGAAAATGTCTTCAACAGTGGGAGGGGTTAGACGGACAGAGTGTTGGCTGTAACCCTCTGAGGCCTCCTGCGATTCTGTTCGATGCAGCCTCCCCACCAGGAGGCGATCCGACGGGACAGAATTATCTCCATCGTCCATCGAATGAAATTTCCCCATCTTCGGTGGGAGCCCTCATCTGTCAAACTCCTAACGCTGTCTTCCCTTCTGTAACGAGACAAGTATGGATGGTGTTGAACACAAATGCAGAGTGAAGTCCGGAACTGACTCGACGGCAAGAAACCAGTCGAAGGACAACACAAACAGTGGCACTGGCACCGTAACTCTTCCGATTGAGCACTGACTGCTCAGCCAGAGTCCTTTAACGATAGACTTCCATAGTAACGTCTGGAGTTAACACTTGCATCGACTCGAAGTAAACTAGACGGAACCAAACCAATCGAAAGATATCACACACAGAAGGACTGGAAACACAACTCCTCCGGTTGAGCACTGAGCACTCTGCAAATCTCTGGTGAGACCGCGCTTAGAGTATTGTGTTCAATTCTGGTCACCTCATCATAAGAAGGATTGGAAACTATGGAGAGGGTGCAGAGGAGATTTACCAGGGTGTTACCTGGTTTGGAGAACAAGTCATATGAAGGAAGGTTAGCAGAGCTGGGTCTAAATAATTATGAGAAAGATAAATAGGGTGGATAGGAAGTACCTGTTTCCCAAGGCACCCATAGCAAACACCGGAGGGCATATGTACAAAATTAAGGGAGGAAAGTTTAGGGGAGGCATCAGTGGTATGTTTTTTACACGGAGGTTTGTGGGTACCGGGAATAACTTGCTAGGGATGGTGGTGGAAGCTAAAACATTAAGCGTATTTAAGAGCCTCTTGGACAGGTACATAGATGAAAGAGAAATGGAGGGTTATGGGGTAGTGTGGGTTCAGAATTTTTTTAAGGATTATATGGGTCAGCACAACATGGAGGGCTGAATGTCCTGTACTGTAGTGTTCTATGGTTCGGTTGTTCTATGGAGTGCTCAACTAGAGGCCTTTAAGTACAGACTTCCAATGCAGGAATGTGTCAGGGTATAATTGCCAGTCTGAGTCCTATAAGGAAAG